>NC_046367.1:3013463-3143463 GCF_011125445.2 Fundulus heteroclitus
GTACCACGTGATGTGACGTCATCGTGACGTTGTGTTTCTAAAAATAGCTCGCGCGCGGTACCGCATTACTGGGGGAAAATAGGGAGTGCCAATATAGTGGCTTTTGGCTTCAAAGCGATGTGTATTATATAAGGCCAATGCGCAATCCAGTGAATAAATAGAGATCAGTGGTTGGACCAGGGATAGATCTAAAAGTTGCAGAACTCAAGTTTGACACCGCTGCTCTACCTGCTGTTGGCCTTGGAAAGTCTTTAAGGAATTTTAAAAACCACAGAATTAATAATAGAGGTGTATGATGTTGAAAATGTTTATGGTTTTCTTTTTTTGCTTTTTTTTAAAGATGCATGGACATGAGTGTATGTGTACAAAAAGATTTAAACAATGCAACAAAATATTGCGTGCAAAACTATAACTACAGTTATCTATGACTCTGTGAAAGGTATTTATACGTGTGTGTGTGTTCTCAGTACTATATCCAGGATCCAGTTTCGACTTCCTGATGGTTCGTCTCTCACCAACCAGTTTCCCTCACAGACCAGACTGCAGGAGGCTTGGAACTTTGCTTTTGAGGTCTGTCTGACCTACTAATATGCTCATACAGTATGTTCTGTTGTTCTCACAAAATATTTGTTGTGGCCCTTGTTCTTATTTCCTTGCTATTGCTCCGTTTACAATATTTAGCTCCTTTCATGGGATCTCCACCGGTTTGAAGTTGGAGCTCTGGCTAGAAAACTCCCTTGAATTCTCAAACTGTTGACATTTTCAGTCATCAGTAAATTATTTTGGGTTTAACTGGAATCTAATCTTTTTGGGTTTATTGTAAGACGCCTATATGGACCAGCCCATGTTTCGAACCTTTATCAGAAACCAGTGATTCTAATAGCAGTGTTCATGTTTTTTGCTGCTCTTGTTTCAGGAAATAGGGAGTCTGTATGGAAACTTCTCTCTAGCAACCATGTATCCTCGGCAAGAGTTCACTAGTGAAGATCTAAACAAGACCCTGCTGGAGCTGAAACTGGTTCCAAGTGCGTCCATTGTTCTCCTCCCAGTGAGTAGTCCAGAGTCCACTTTATACATCTTCTATGTACACAAAACCTGCTTCAACGTGTTTCTTGTTTCTTTTGAGTTAACTCCATGCATAGAGCATGATGCCGTGTCTAAAATTGAATATGCCAGGTTTTTTTTTTTTTGGATGGATGGTCTATTGAACTAGTTACCAGCTCATCAGACTTATCGGACTGGCATTGGATCCCAGGGTCTGATTACGCTCAACAAACAGCCAAACAACACTAGTGTCTATAGCAGCATCCAACAACATCTAATTATAGCTCCTAGCTCTTGTTCTTAGCTTCTCTTCCTTGACCTTTCATGGGGTCAACGGTAAGAACTCTATCATGGGGAAGAAAGGAGCTTCAGACTGCTGTGCTGAATTCAGACATCCTTTTACTGACGTCATTCTGTGATTGAAACACATGGATGATGTGAGTCAGATCCAGGCCTACAGCCTTCTGAAAAACAACTACAAAGTTTGTGCTTTCTTCACTCTTTACATTTTGGTTAATTTGCATGAGGTAAGCGGTCACCAAAAGGATTGTGGGATTTCTTAAAGCTCTTTAGTGCTGATAAGGGACCTCATGAATTTCCTATGCTAAAGGAGCTATGAGAGGAAGCATACAGGCTTCTTTTCCTACCTCTCTCCTTAATAAGTGCTCTATTCAGACAGCACTCATCATGGCGAACGCTGACGCACTTCCGCTTTGGCTAAAGGGTCCTTACCCGAAAGGCGTTTTCGGATGCAGCCAATGCCTCTATTTCTAGTACCAATATGGCAACCCTTAACAAGAATAGCCTCAGTCTGGTCAAAGTTTAAGTTAAACCCATTTCCCCTTATCTCTGTGCTCATAAAAGCAGAGCTGAGCTTGATTTATTATTTTTTTTTCATAGATTATCTGCCTCATGTTTTTTTGACTAGACGGTTTTAACAAATATGTAGAGATACACTTATACAAAAAGGTACCCACTGCAGCTTTAAGCTTTTGCGAATTACAGAAAATCCACAAAACGTGTTCACTCACTGCTTGTTCTTAAAACCTTAAAGTTGCATATTTTCTTCCTCTGTGGGAAAAAAATCAAATGAATCAATTAAAGCCTAAAGTGAATATCATGTTTATGCCTGTTATGTCTGTGTGCATATTTGTCTGTAATTTGAAGTTGTAATTTTAAAAAGGGGAACTGTCTGATATATATATATATATATATATATTAGGGCTGGGCAACGATTAAAATATTTAATCGCGATTAATTAGCAACATGCTAACCGTTAGCCGCTAACATGATTGTGTTTAGTATCACCGGGTGATTGTACTCTGTCAGTTTGGTCCAAATCCTGTAAAGGGATGTGCCTCAAATAGGGAGAAAATACGTCATTTATAACGTTGCCATGGTAACTCAAAATGGCTCGTGGTACAAAAAGATACTTCATGGGATCAGCACACATGTTTTGATATTCACACTGTGGGGATTATAATACAAAACTCCAAGTCTTCCATACCGGGAATCGATCCCACGACCTCTTGCATGCAAAGCCTGCACTTTCCATCTGAGCTATACTGTAGCGCCATATATGGACATGCATTTCTGGGAGCATAAGGGGTTTGGTCCCCCATTGAAAAGCATTGGATGTTTGACAACTCATAGATTGGAGATGCTTTATGCGACGTAGCCCAAATTTATTGTGGAGCTTTCTCTCTAAAGTACGAACAGACTCTGAGAAGCAAAAGTTGGTGAAACCTTCCTAGAGGTACTTCCGGTTAGCAACATGCTAACTGTTAGCCGCTAACATGGTTGTGTTCAGTATGACCGGGTGATTGTATTCTGTCAGTTTGTTCCAAATCCTGTACTGGGAAGTGCCTCAAATAGGAGTGCCAATACTTAATGTCACCAAACGTGACCAAAGTTCATGGATCAGATTGGCCTCCTATAGCAACTCAGCCTCACCACATCTGGGCCCAGAACTCAACATTTGACCAAAATGGTCAGTAGTGCCATTTCCCACATGTGGGTGGTGCTGTATTGGCCAATTGGGTCGTGTCTGGTTATCATGCCAGGTCCTGTTGGAAGCAAAGACCCAATAGGAAAGCATGTGAAATCCCAAATGGGGCAGAAAACTGACACATGGCTGAAAGTCACATGAAAATTTTAAAATGTTAAGAGGAAGTGACTGTGCGAATTTCAGATTCCTACATTAATCACAGCCGCTGCAGCGGGCATCGAAAGTTGCCATTGTATCCCAATTGAGCTTCTAACTCTGGACCTCAGAGTTCCGTCGTCATGGAAACTCACTCACACACCTGCAGTCTACCGAAGTGCAGAGACTTTGCTCACAATAAGTCCCATTGGATTATAATGGAGAACTTTGCCCCGAACAACGCTTCATATCTCCTGATCTATAAATGGTAGAGACGTAATTTTTTCTGCGTTTAGTTCGTAACGGATAGGGGAAGAAGAAAAGCTATCGTTTTTTGCTGGAAAAAGTTTAATAAAGGCATAAAAAATTATGATCTAAATGGCATTTTTATGGATTTTCAGAAATCCTTTAAAAAGGGTCCCGAACAAATCGCTGTAACGCAAAAAGTATAAGAGATATCAAAATAATTCTTTCACCATGAGTATCAGCAGGCTTTTGAGGACCATACAGCTCATTTTTATGTTTGTACAAAAATCGGTGTAGACACAGCGGCGATGTAAAAAAGTGGTTGATGTGGGAAAATGCATCTCCAAAGTGTTTTTAGGATTTTGCATAATCGCTACTCACGAACAAATTGTTCCTACGGAAAAACCGTAACAGTTATCCACAAAATTCCTTTTTTGTGAGTGCCAGAAGGGTTGGGATATTCCTGTGTGAAAGTCTCATGTCTGTACATCCAACGGTTTAGGAGTAGCGACAATGCGAAAACGTGTGATGTTTTGGATTTTCAGACGTCATTTTTCAAAACCGCTCCATAGGAAATGAATGGGGGAGGTTTCGGGTTTGTGTCGGTCTGAGGTGATTTGCGAAAAATCTATAAATGCCACACCAATGAGGGTTACATTCCCCAAATCCTGACAAAAATACCTACGTTTTCATGTATAATTTGTCTACGTAGAGTGAAAATTGAGCGAGTAAGGTCAAGTTGTTTGGAGTTTTGAAATCTTTAAAAAAGCTAGAGTGGGCCACTCTAGCGGTTGGAGAATTCCGTCATTGACTTTCATTGTAAACGATGATTTCGCTGATTTTTGGACATGAGCTTTGAGGAGTAACTGTGAAGAGACGATAAAAGATATCCACATGCCGTTTTCACTTCTGAGTAGGTCACAGATATATCTACAAACTGGAAATTAAATGGTGTTCGTAGGTGAAAGCACGACGACACAGTACAGCGTTGAAATTGGTCATTTGGAGGCTTTTTTGAGGCTTTCTTTCTACCCGACTCCATTCATTCCAATGGGTTTTTTGGGGGTGGTTTTTCGCTAATTTTGTTGCCATGGTAACTCGAAACCCCAATAAAAGTAGTAGCACACCATTCCCGACCGAGCCACACGTTTGATACCTATATTGTGGGGGTGCACGCTACGGTTCGGGCCGCATTAACGCACAAAGAAACTGGAATATTAATAACTAGAAAAATTTCTGAAGAAATTTAGCAAGGCGCCTGCCACTTGGTGCGTACCGTACTGACAGAAATAGCAACAGGAAGAAACACTGCGAATTTCAGCTTCTTACGGTCTTCACAGCCCCCGCAGCGGCCGTCGAAAGGTGCCATGTTAAGTCAATGGACCTCCTAGGAGCCCCTTGTTAGCAGCGTTGTCATGGAGACTCACTGAAAGCTGCAGCCCTATCTGTCTGTAAAGGCAGAACAACCCTGGCTAAGCAGAAGTTAGTAGGACCTTCCTAAAGCTACTTCTGGTTAGCAACATGCTAACGGTTAGCCGCTAACATGGTTGTGCTCAGGATCACCGGGTGATTGTACTCTGTCAGTTTGGTCCAAATCCTGTACTGGGAAGTGCCTCAAATAGGAGTGCCAATACTTAATGTCACCAAACGTGACCAAAGTTCATGGATCAGATTGGCCTCCTATAGCAACTCAGCCTCACCACATCTGGGCCCAGAACTCAACATTTGACCAAAATGGTCAGTAGTGCCATTTCCCACATGTGGGTGGTGCTGTATTGGCCAATTGGGTCGTGTCTGGTTATCATGCCAGGTCCTGTTGGAAGCAAAGACCCAATAGGAAAGCATGTGAAATCCCAAATGGGGCAGAAAACTGACACATGGCTGAAAGTCACATGAAAATTTTAAAATGTTAAGAGGAAGTGACTGTGCGAATTTCAGATTCCTACATTAATCACAGCCGCTGCAGCGGGCATCGAAAGTTGCCATTGTATCCCAATTGAGCTTCTAACTCTGGACCTCAGAGTTCCGTCGTCATGGAAACTCACTCACACACCTGCAGTCTACCGAAGTGCAGAGACTTTGCTCACAATAAGTCCCATTGGATTATAATGGAGAACTTTGCCCCGAACAACGCTTCATATCTCCTGATCTATAAATGGTAGAGACGTAATTTTTTCTGCGTTTAGTTCGTAACGGATAGGGGAAGAAGAAAAGCTATCGTTTTTTGCTGGAAAAAGTTTAATAAAGGCATAAAAAATTATGATCTAAATGGCATTTTTATGGATTTTCAGAAATCCTTTAAAAAGGGTCCCGAACAAATCGCTGTAACGCAAAAAGTATAAGAGATATCAAAATAATTCTTTCACCATGAGTATCAGCAGGCTTTTGAGGACCATACAGCTCATTTTTATGTTTGTACAAAAATCGGTGTAGACACAGCGGCGATGTAAAAAAGTGGTTGATGTGGGAAAATGCATCTCCAAAGTGTTTTTAGGATTTTGCATAATCGCTACTCACGAACAAATTGTTCCTACGGAAAAACCGTAACAGTTATCCACAAAATTCCTTTTTTGTGAGTGCCAGAAGGGTTGGGATATTCCTGTGTGAAAGTCTCATGTCTGTACATCCAACGGTTTAGGAGTAGCGACAATGCGAAAACGTGTGATGTTTTGGATTTTCAGACGTCATTTTTCAAAACCGCTCCATAGGAAATGAATGGGGGAGGTTTCGGGTTTGTGTCGGTCTGAGGTGATTTGCGAAAAATCTATAAATGCCACACCAATGAGGGTTACATTCCCCAAATCCTGACAAAAATACCTACGTTTTCATGTATAATTTGTCTACGTAGAGTGAAAATTGAGCGAGTAAGGTCAAGTTGTTTGGAGTTTTGAAATCTTTAAAAAAGCTAGAGTGGGCCACTCTAGCGGTTGGAGAATTCCGTCATTGACTTTCATTGTAAACGATGATTTCGCTGATTTTTGGACATGAGCTTTGAGGAGTAACTGTGAAGAGACGATAAAAGATATCCACATGCCGTTTTCACTTCTGAGTAGGTCACAGATATATCTACAAACTGGAAATTAAATGGTGTTCGTAGGTGAAAGCACGACGACACAGTACAGCGTTGAAATTGGTCATTTGGAGGCTTTTTTGAGGCTTTCTTTCTACCCGACTCCATTCATTCCAATGGGTTTTTTGGGGGTGGTTTTTCGCTAATTTTGTTGCCATGGTAACTCGAAACCCCAATAAAAGTAGTAGCACACCATTCCCGACCGAGCCACACGTTTGATACCTATATTGTGGGGGTGCACGCTACGGTTCGGGCCGCATTAACGCACAAAGAAACTGGAATATTAATAACTAGAAAAATTTCTGAAGAAATTTAGCAAGGCGCCTGCCACTTGGTGCGTACCGTACTGACAGAAATAGCAACAGGAAGAAACACTGCGAATTTCAGCTTCTTACGGTCTTCACAGCCCCCGCAGCGGCCGTCGAAAGGTGCCATGTTAAGTCAATGGACCTCCTAGGAGCCCCTTGTTAGCAGCGTTGTCATGGAGACTCACTGAAAGCTGCAGCCCTATCTGTCTGTAAAGGCAGAACAACCCTGGCTAAGCAGAAGTTAGTAGGACCTTCCTAAAGCTACTTCTGGTTAGCAACATGCTAACGGTTAGCCGCTAGCATGGTTGTGTTCAGTATCAGCGGGTGATGTTACTCTGTTAGTTTGGTTGAAATCCTGTACTGAGAAGTGCCTAAAAAGGGAGAAAATCCTAAAATTCACCAAATCTGTCAAGCAGGAGTTTGTACAAGCTTCTTATAGCTACTTCCGGTTAGCAACATGCTAACCGTTAGCCGCTAGCATGGTTGTGTTCAGTATCACTGGGTGATTGTACTCTGTCAGTTTGGTCAAAATCCTGTACTGGGATGTGCCTCAAATAGGGAGAAAATATGTAGTTTATAATGTTGCCATGGTAACTCAAAATAGTGGGTGGTACAAAAAAATACTTCATGTGATCAGCACACATGTTTTGATATACACAATGTGGGGATTATAATACAAAACTCCAAGTCTTCCACACCGGGAATCGATCCCACGACCTCTTGCATGCAAAGCCTGCACTTTCCATCTGAGCTACACTGTAGCGCCATATATGGGCATGCATTTCCTGGATCATAAAGGGTTTGGTCCCCCATTGAAAAGCATTGGATGTTTGACACCTCATAACTTGGAGATGCTTTATGTGACATAGCCCAAATTTCTTGTGGAGCTTTCTCTCTAAAGGAAGTACAGCCTCTGTGAAGCAGAAGTTGGTGAGACCTTCCTAGAGCTACTTCCGGTTAGCAACATGCTAACCATTAGCCGCTAACATAGTTGTGTTCAGTATCACCGGGTGATTGTACTTTGTCAGTTTGGTCCAAATCCTGTACTGGGAAGTGCCTCAAATAGGGGTGCCAATACTTAATGTCACCAAACGTGACCAAAGTTCATTGGTCAGATTGGCCTCCTTTAGCAACTCAGCCTCACCACATCTGGGCCCAGAACTCAACATTTGACCAAAATAGTGTGTAGTGCCATTTCCCACATGTGGGTGGTGCAGTATTGGCCAAGTGGGTCGTGTCTAGGCATCATGCCAGGTCCTGTTGGAAGCAAAGACCCAATAGGAAAGCATGTAAAATCCAAAATGGGACAGTAAACTGACACATGGCTGAAAGTCACATGAAAATTTGAAAATGTTAAGAGGAAGTGACTGTGCGAATTTCAGATTTCTACATTAATCACAGCCGCTGCAGCTGGCGTCGAAAGTTGCCATTCTATCTCAATGGAATATCTCCCACTGGCCCTCAGAGTTCCGTCGTCATGGAAACTCACTGACACAGCTGCAGCGGGCCAGTCTAAAAAAGTGCAGACACTTGGTGTCCAAGTCTGCCTATTGGATTATAATGGAGAACTTTGCCTCGAACAACGCACGATTTCTCCGGAACCGTAAATGGTAGAGACGTAATTTTTTCTGTGTTTATTTCGTAAAGGATAGGGTAAGAAGACTTGCTATCGGTTTTTGCTTGAAAAAGTTTAATAAAGGCGTAAAAAATTATGATCTAAAGGACATTTTTATGAAATTTCAGAAATCCTCTGAAAATGGTCCCGAACAAATCGCTCTGGCTAAAAAAGTATAAGAGATATCAAAATAATTCTTTCACTGTGAGTATCAGCAGGCTTTTGATGACCATGTAGCTCATTTTCATATTTTTACAAAAATCGGTGTAGGCACAGCGACGATGTAAAAAAGTGGATGATGTGGGAAAATGCAGCTCCAAAGCAATTTCAGGATTTTGCACATTCGCTACTCCCGAACAAATTGTTCCTGTGGAAAAACCGTAACAGTTATCCACAAAATTCATTTTTCTTGAGTGCCAGAAGGGTTGGGACATTCATGTGTGAAAGTCTCATGCCTGTACATAAAACGGTTTAGGAGTAGTGACGATGCGAAAACATGTGATGTTTTGGATTTTCAGACGTCATTTTTCAAAACCGCTCCATAGGAAATGAATGGGGGAGGTTTCGGGTTTGTGTCGGTCTGAGGTGATTTGCGAAAAATCTATAAAAGCCACACCAATGAGGGTTACATTTCCCGAATCCTGACAAAAATACCTACGTTTTGATGTATAATTTGTCTACATAGAGTGAAAATTGAGTGAGTAAGGTCAAGTTGTTCGGAGTTTGGAAATCTTTAAAAAAGCTAGAGTGGGCCACTCTAGCGGTTGGAGAATTCCGTCATTGACTTTCATTGTAAACGATGATTTCGCTGATTTTTGGACATGAGCTTTGAGGAGTAACTGTGAAGAGACGATAAAAGATATCCACATCCCGTTTTCACTTCTGAGTAGGTCACAGATATATCTACAATCTGGAAGTTAAACGGTGTTCGTAGGTGAAAGCATGACGACACAGTACAGCTTTGAAAATGGTCATTTGGAGAATTTTTTGAGGCTTTCTTTCTACCCGACTCCATTCATTTCTATGGGTTTTTTGGGGGTGGTTTTTCGCTAATTTTGTTGCCATGGTAACTCGAAACCCCAATAAAAGTACCAGCACACATCTCGTAATCGAGCCACACGTTTTGATACCTATATTGTGGGGGTGCTCGCTACGGTTCGGGCCGCATTAATCGTGACGGAAGAAAAATTAAGAATAACTAGAAACTTTCTGAAGAAATTTAGCAAGGCGCCTGCCACTTGGTGCGGACCATACCGTCAGAAATAGCAACAGGAAGTAACACTGCGAATTTCAGGTTCCTACGGTCTTCACAGCCCTCGCAGAGGCCGTTGAAAGGTGTCAACGGACCTCCTAGGAGCCTCTTGCTAGCAGCGTTGTCATGGAGACTCACTGACAGCTACAGCCCTCTCTGTCTGTAAAGGTTGAAGAACTCTGGCTAAGCAGCTGTTGGTAGGACCTTCCTAAAGCTATTTCCGGTTAGCAACATGCTAACGGTTAGCCGCTAGCATGGCTGTGTTCAGTATCACCGGGTGATGTTACTCTGTTAGTTTGGTTGAAATCCTGTACTGAAAAGTTACTAAAAAGGGAGAAAATGCTAAAATTCACCAAATCTGTCAAGCAGAAGTTTGTACAGGCTTCCTAGAGCTACTTCCGGTTAGCAACATGCTAACCGTTAGCCGCTAACATGGTTGTGTTTGGTATCACTGGGTGAGTGTACTCTGTTAGTTTGGTCCAAATCCTGTACTGGGATGAGCCTCAAATAGGGAGAAAATACGTCGTTTGTAACGTTGCCATGGTAACTCAAAATGGCGGGTGGTACAAAAAAATACTTCATGGGATCAGCACACATGTTTTAATGTACACACTGTGGGGATTATAATACAAAACTCTAAGTCTCCCACACCAGGAATCGATCCCTCGACCTCTTGCATGCTAAGCCTGCACTCTCCCTCTGAGCTGTACTGTAGCGCCATATATGGGCATGCATTATTGGGAGCATAAGGGGTTTAATTCCCCATTGAAACGCATTGGATGTTTGACACCTCATAGCTGGGATATGCTTTATGCGACGTAGCCCAAATTTCTTGTGGAGCTTTCTCTCTAAAGTACGAACAGACTCTGTGAAGCAAAAGTTGGTGAGACGTTCCTAGAGCTACTTCCGGTTAGCAACATGCTAACCGTTAGCCGCTAGCATAGTTGTGTTCAGTATCACCGGGTGAATATACTCTGTCAGGTTGGTCCAAATCCTGTACTGGGAAGTGCCTCAAATAGGGGTGCCAATACTTAATGTCACCAAACGTGACCAAAGTTCATTGGTCAGATTGGCCTCCTTTAGCAACTCAGCCTCACCACATCTGGGCCCAGAACTCAACATTTGACCAAAATGGTCAGTGGTGCCATTTCCCACAGGTGGGTGGTGCTGTATTGGCCAATTGGGTCGTGTCTGGTTATCATGCCAGGTCCTGTTGGAAGCAAAGACCCAATAGGAAAGCATGTAAAATCCAAAATGGGACAGTAAACTTACACATGGCTGAAAGTCACATGAAAATTTTAAAATGTTAAGAGGAAGTGACTGTGCGAATTTCAGATTTCTACATTAATCAAAGCCGCTGCAGCTGGCGTCGAAAGTTGCCATTGTATCTCAATGGAACGTCTCCCACTGGCCCTCAGAGTTCCGTCGTCATGGAAACTCACTGACACAGCTGCAGCGGGCCAGTCTAAAAAAGTGCAGACACTTGGTGTCCAAGTCTGCCTATTGGATTATAATGGAGAACTTTGCCTCGAACAACGCACGATTTCTCCGGAACCGTAAATGGTAGAGACGTAATTTTTTCTGTGTTTATTTCGTAAAGGATAGGGGAAGAAGACTTGCTATCGGTTTTTGCTGGAAAAAGTTTAATAAAGGCGTAAAAAATTATGATCTAAAGGACATTTTTATGAAACTTCAGAAATCCTCTGAAAATGATCCCGAACAAATCGCTCTGGCTAAAAAAGTATAAGAGATATCAAAATAATTCTTTCACTGTGAGTATCAGCAGGCTTTTGATGACCATGTAGCTCATTTTCATATTTTTACAAAAATCGGTGTAGGCACAGCGACGATGTAAAAAAGTGGATGATGTGGGAAAATGCAGCTCCAAAGCGATTTCAGGATTTTGCACATTCGCTACTCCCGAACAAATTGTTCCTGTGGAAAAACCGTAACAGTTATCCACAAAATTCATTTTTCTTGAGTGCCAGAAGGGTTGGGACATTCATGTGTGAAAGTCTCATGCCTGTACATAAAACGGTTTAGGAGTAGTGACGATGCGAAAACATGTGACGTTTTGGATTTTCAGACGTCATTTTTCAAAACCGCTCCATAGGAAATGAATGGGGGAGGTTTCGGGTTTGTGTCGGTCTGAGGTGATTTGCGAAAAATCTATAAATGCCACACCAATGAGGGTTACATTTCCCGAATCCTGACAAAAATACCTACGTTTTGATGTATAATTTGTCTACGTAGAGTGAAAATTGAGCGAGTAAGGTCAAGTTGTTCGGAATTTTGAAATCTTTAAAAAAGCTAGAGTGGGCCACTCTAGCGGTTGGAGAATTCCGTCATTGACTTTCATTGTAAACGATGATTTCACTGATTTTTGGACATGAGCTTTGAGGAGTACTTGTGAGGAGACGATAACAGATATCCACATCCCGTTTTCACTTCTGAGTAGGTCACAGAAATATCTACAAACTGGAAGTTAAACGGTGTTCGTAGGTGAAAGCATGGCGACACAGTACAGCGTTGAAAATGGTCATTTTGAGGCTTTTTTGAGGCTTTCTTTCTACCCGACTCCATTGATTATCATGGGTTTTTTGGGTGTTGGTTTTTCACTGATATTGTTGCCATGGTAACTCGAAATCCCAATAAAAGTAGTAGCACACATCTCGAGATCGAGCCACAGGTTTTGATGCCTATATTGTGGGGGTGCACGCTACTTTTTGGGCCGCATTAATCGTGAAGTAAGAAAAATAAAGAATAACTAGAAAAATTTCTGAAGAAATTTAGCAAGGCGCCTGCCACTTGGTGCGTACCGTACCGTCAGAAATAGCAACAGGAAGCAACACTGCGAATTTCAGCTTCCTAAGGTCTTCACAGCCCCCGCAGCGGCCGTTGAAAGGTGCCATGTTAAGTCAATGGACCTCCTAGGAGCCTCTTGCTAGCAGCGTGTTCATGGAGACTCACTGACAGCTGCAGCCCTCTCTCTGTCTATAAAGGCAGAAGAACTCTGGAAAAGCAGAAGTTGATAGGACCTTCCTATAGCTACTTCTGGTTAGCAACATGCTAACAGTTAGCCTCTAGCATGGTTGTGTTCAGTATCACTGGGTGATGTTACTCTGTTAGTTTGGTTGAAATCCTGTACTGAGAAGTTCCTGAAAACGGAGAAAATCCTAAAATTCACCAAATCTGTCAAGCAGGAGTTTGTACAGGCTTCCTAGAGCTACTTCCGGTTAGCAACATGCTAACAGTTAGCCGCTAACATGGTTGTGTTTAGTATCACTGGGTGAGTGTACTCTGTTAGTTTGGTCCAAATCCTGTACTGGGATGAGCCTCAAATAGGGAGAAAATACGTCATTTGTAACGTTGCCATGGTAACTCAAAATGGCGGGTGGTACAAAAACATACTTCATGGGATCAGCACACATGTTTTAATGTACACACTGTGGGGATTATAATACAAAACTCTAAGTCTCCCACACCAGGAATCGATCCCTCGACCTCTTGCATGCTAAGCCTGCACTCTCCCTCTGAGCTGTACTGTAGCGCCATATATGGGCATGCATTATTGGGAGCATAAGGGGTTTAATTCCCCATTGAAACGCATTGGATGTTTGACACCTCATAGCTGGGATATGCTTTATGCGACGTAGCCCAAATTTCTTGTGGAGCTTTCTCTCTAAAGTACGAACAGACTCTGTGAAGCAAAAGTTGGTGAGACGTTCCTAGAGCTACTTCCGGTTAGCAACATGCTAACCGTTAGCCGCTAGCATAGTTGTGTTCAGTATCACCGGGTGAATATACTCTGTCAGGTTGGTCCAAATCCTGTACTGGGAAGTGCCTCAAATAGGGGTGCCAATACTTAATGTCACCAAACGTGACCAAAGTTCATGGGTCAGATTGGCCTCCTTTAGCAACTCAGCCTCACCACATCTGGGCCCAGAACTCAACATTTGACCAAAATGGTGTGTAGCACCATTTCCCACAGGTGGGTGGTGCTGTATTGGCCAATTGGGTCGTGTCTGGGCATCATGCCAGGTCCTGTTGGAAGCAAAGGCCCAAAAGGAAAGCATGTAAAATCCAAAATGGCACAGAAAACTGACACATGGCTGAAAGTCACATGAAAATTTTAAAATGTTAAGAGGAAGTGACTGTGCGAATTTCAGATTTCTACATTAATCACAGCCGCTGCAGCCTGCGTCGAAAGTTGCCATTCTATCTCAATGGAACGTCTCCCACTGGCCCTCAGAGTTCCGTCGTCATGGAAACTCACTGACACAGCTGCAGCGGGCCAGTCTAAAGAAGTGCAGACACTTTGTGTCCAAGTCTGCCTATTGGATTATAATGGAGAACTTTGCCTCGAACAACGCACGATTTCTCCGGAACCGTAAATGGTAGAGACGTAATTTTTTCTGTGTTTATTTCGTAACGGATAGGGGAAGAAGACTTGCTATCGGTTTTTGCTGGAAAAAGTTTAATAAAGGCGTAAAAAATTATGATCTAAAGGACATTTTTATGAAATTTCAGAAATCCTCTGAAAATGGTCCCGAACAAATCGCTCTGGCTAAAAAAGTATAAGAGATATCAAAATAATTCTTTCACTGTGAGTATCAGCAGGCTTTTGATGACCATGTAGCTCATTTTCATATTTTTACAAAAATCGGTGTAGGCACAACGACGATGTAAAAAAGTGGATGATGTGGGAAAATGCAGCTCCAAAGCGATTTCAGGATTTTGCACATTCGCTACTCCCGTACAAATTGTTCCTGTGGAAAAACCGTAACAGTTATCCACAAAATTCATTTTTCTTGAGTGCCAGAAGGGTTGGGACATTCATGTGTGAAAGTCTCATGTCTGTACATAAAACGGTTTAGGAGTAGCGACGATGCGAAAACATGTGATGTTTTGGATTTTTAGACGTTATTTTTCAAAACCGCTCCATAGGAAATGAATGGGGGAGGTTTCGGGTTTGTGTCGGTCTGAGGTGATTTGCGAAAAATCTATAAATGCCACACCAATGAGGGTTACATTTCCCGAATCCTGACAAAAATACCTACGTTTTGATGTATAATTTGTCTATGTAGAGTGAAAATTGAGTGAGTAAGGTCAAGTTGTTCGGAGTTTTGAAATCTTTAAAAAAGCTAGAGTGGGCCACTCTAGCGGTTGGAGAATTCCGTCATTGACTTTCATTGTAAACGATGATTTTGCTGATTTTTGGACATGAGCTTTGAGGAGTAACTGTGAAGGGATGATAAAAGATATCCACATCCCGTTTTCACTTCTGAGTAGTTCACAGATATATCTACAAACTGGAAGTTAAACGGTGTTCATAGGTGAAAGCATGGCGACACAGTACAGCTTTGAAAATGGTAATTTTGAGGCTTTTTTGAGGCTTTCTTTCTCCCCGACTCCATTCATTCCTATGGGGTTGTTTTGGGGTGGTTTTTCGCTTATTTTGTTGCCATGGTAACTCGAAACCCCAATAAACATAGTAGCACACATCTCGAGACCGAGCCACAGGTTTTGATGCCTATATTGTGGGGGTGCACGCTATGTTTTGGGCCGCATTAATCGTGAAGGAAGAAAAATAAAGAATACTAGAAAAATTTCTGAAGAAATTTAGCAAGGCGCCTGCCACTTGATGCGTACCGTACCGTCAGAAATAGCAACAGGAAGCAACAATGCGAATTTCAGCTTCCTACGGCCTTCACAGCCCCCGCAGCGGCCGTTGAAAGGTGCCATGTTAGGTCAATGGACCTCCTAGGAGCCTCTTGCTAGCAGCGTTGTCATGGAGACTCACTGAAAGCTGCAGCCCTCTCTTTGTCTGTAAAGGCAGAAGAACCCTGGCTAAGCAGAAGTTGATAGGACCTTCCTAAAGCTACTTCTGGTTAGCAACATGCTAATGGTTAACCGCTAGCATGGTTGTGTTCAGTATCACCGGGTGATGTTACTCTGTTAGTTTGGTTGAAATCCTGTACTGAGAAGTGCCTAAAAAGGGAGAAAATCCTAAAATTCACAAAATCTGTCAAGCAGAAGTTTGTACAAGCTTCCTAGAGCTACTTCCGGTTAGCAACATGCTAACCGTTAGCCGCTAACATGGTTGTGTTTGGTATCACTGGGTGAGTGTACTCTGTTAGTTTGATCCAAATCCTGTACTGGGATGAGCCTCAAATAGGGAGAAAAAACATAGTTTATAACGTTGCCATGGTAACTCAAAATGGCGGGTGGTACAAAAAAATACTTCATGGGATCAGCACACGTTTTAATATAAACACTGTGGGGATTATAACACAAAATCTTAGTCTCCCACGCCGGGTTTCGATCCCATGACCTCTTGCATGCAAAGCCTGCACTTTCCATCTGAGCTACACTGTAGCTCCATATATGGGCATGCATTTCCTGGATCATAAAGGGTTTGGTCCCCCATTGAAAAGCATTGGATGTTTGACACCTCATAACTTGGAGATGCTTTATGTGACGTAGCCCAAATTTCTTGTGGAGCTTTCTCTTTAAAGGAAGTACAGACTCTGTGAAGCAGAAGTTGGTGAGACCTTCCTAGAGCTACTTCCCGTTAGCAACATGCTAACCATTAGCCGCTAACATAGTTGTGTTCAGTATCACCGGGTGATTGTACTCTGTCAGTTTGGTCCAAATCCTGTACTGGGAAGTGCCTCAAATAGGGGTGCCAATACTTAATGTCACCAAACGTGACCAAAGTTCATTGGTCAGATTGGCCTCCTTTAGCAACTCAGCCTCACCACATCTGGGCCCAGAACTCAACATTTGACCAAAATGGTCAGTGGTGCCATTTCCCACAGGTGGGTGGTGCTGTATTGGCCAATTGGGTCGTGTCTGGTTATCATGCCAGGTCCTGTTGGAAGCAAAGACCCAATAGGAAAGCATGTAAAATCCAAAATGGGACAGTAAACTTACACATGGCTGAAAGTCACATGAAAATTTTAAAATGTTAAGAGGAAGTGACTGTGCGAATTTCAGATTTCTACATTAATCACAGCCGCTGCAGCCTGCGTCGAAAGTTGCCATTCTATCTCAATGGAACGTCTCCCACTGGCCCTCAGAGTTCCGTCGTCATGGAAACTCACTGACACAGCTGCAGCGGGCCAGTCTAAAGAAGTGCAGACACTTTGTGTCCAAGTCTGCCTATTGGATTATAATGGAGAACTTTGCCTCGAACAACGCACGATTTCTCCGGAACCGTAAATGGTAGAGACGTAATTTTTTCTGTGTTTATTTCGTAACGGATAGGGGAAGAAGACTTGCTATCGGTTTTTGCTGGAAAAAGTTTAATAAAGGCGTAAAAAATTATGATCTAAAGGACATTTTTATGAAATTTCAGAAATCCTCTGAAAATGGTCCCGAACAAATCGCTCTGGCTAAAAAAGTATAAGAGATATCAAAATAATTCTTTCACTGTGAGTATCAGCAGGCTTTTGATGACCATGTAGCTCATTTTCATATTTTTACAAAAATCGGTGTAGGCACAACGACGATGTAAAAAAGTGGATGATGTGGGAAAATGCAGCTCCAAAGCGATTTCAGGATTTTGCACATTCGCTACTCCCGTACAAATTGTTCCTGTGGAAAAACCGTAACAGTTATCCACAAAATTCATTTTTCTTGAGTGCCAGAAGGGTTGGGACATTCATGTGTGAAAGTCTCATGTCTGTACATAAAACGGTTTAGGAGTAGCGACGATGCGAAAACATGTGATGTTTTGGATTTTTAGACGTTATTTTTCAAAACCGCTCCATAGGAAATGAATGGGGGAGGTTTCGGGTTTGTGTCGGTCTGAGGTGATTTGCGAAAAATCTATAAATGCCACACCAATGAGGGTTACATTTCCCGAATCCTGACAAAAATACCTACGTTTTGATGTATAATTTGTCTATGTAGAGTGAAAATTGAGTGAGTAAGGTCAAGTTGTTCGGAGTTTTGAAATCTTTAAAAAAGCTAGAGTGGGCCACTCTAGCGGTTGGAGAATTCCGTCATTGACTTTCATTGTAAACGATGATTTTGCTGATTTTTGGACATGAGCTTTGAGGAGTAACTGTGAAGGGACGATAAAAGATATCCACATCCCGTTTTCACTTCTGAGTAGTTCACAGATATATCTACAAACTGGAAGTTAAACGGTGTTCATAGGTGAAAGCATGGCGACACAGTACAGCTTTGAAAATGGTAATTTTGAGGCTTTTTTGAGGCTTTCTTTCTCCCCGACTCCATTCATTCCTATGGGGTTGTTTTGGGGTGGTTTTTCGCTTATTTTGTTGCCATGGTAACTCGAAACCCCAATAAACATAGTAGCACACATCTCGAGACCGAGCCACAGGTTTTGATGCCTATATTGTGGGGGTGCACGCTATGTTTTGGGCCGCATTAATCGTGAAGGAAGAAAAATAAAGAATACTAGAAAAATTTCTGAAGAAATTTAGCAAGGCGCCTGCCACTTGATGCGTACCGTACCGTCAGAAATAGCAACAGGAAGCAACAATGCGAATTTCAGCTTCCTACGGCCTTCACAGCCCCCGCAGCGGCCGTTGAAAGGTGCCATGTTAGGTCAATGGACCTCCTAGGAGCCTCTTGCTAGCAGCGTTGTCATGGAGACTCACTGAAAGCTGCAGCCCTCTCTTTGTCTGTAAAGGCAGAAGAACCCTGGCTAAGCAGAAGTTGATAGGACCTTCCTAAAGCTACTTCTGGTTAGCAACATGCTAATGGTTAACCGCTAGCATGGTTGTGTTCAGTATCACCGGGTGATGTTACTCTGTTAGTTTGGTTGAAATCCTGTACTGAGAAGTGCCTAAAAAGGGAGAAAATCCTAAAATTCACAAAATCTGTCAAGCAGAAGTTTGTACAAGCTTCCTAGAGCTACTTCCGGTTAGCAACATGCTAACCGTTAGCCGCTAACATGGTTGTGTTTGGTATCACTGGGTGAGTGTACTCTGTTAGTTTGATCCAAATCCTGTACTGGGATGAGCCTCAAATAGGGAGAAAAAACATAGTTTATAACGTTGCCATGGTAACTCAAAATGGCGGGTGGTACAAAAAAATACTTCATGGGATCAGCACACGTTTTAATATAAACACTGTGGGGATTATAACACAAAATCTTAGTCTCCCACGCCGGGTTTCGATCCCATGACCTCTTGCATGCAAAGCCTGCACTTTCCATCTGAGCTACACTGTAGCTCCATATATGGGCATGCATTTCCTGGATCATAAAGGGTTTGGTCCCCCATTGAAAAGCATTGGATGTTTGACACCTCATAACTTGGAGATGCTTTATGTGACGTAGCCCAAATTTCTTGTGGAGCTTTCTCTTTAAAGGAAGTACAGACTCTGTGAAGCAGAAGTTGGTGAGACCTTCCTAGAGCTACTTCCCGTTAGCAACATGCTAACCATTAGCCGCTAACATAGTTGTGTTCAGTATCACCGGGTGATTGTACTCTGTCAGTTTGGTCCAAATCCTGTACTGGGAAGTGCCTCAAATAGGGGTGCCAATACTTAATGTCACCAAACGTGACCAAAGTTCATTGGTCAGATTGGCCTCCTTTAGCAACTCAGCCTCACCACATCTGGGCCCAGAACTCAACATTTGACCAAAATGGTCAGTGGTGCCATTTCCCACAGGTGGGTGGTGCTGTATTGGCCAATTGGGTCGTGTCTGGTTATCATGCCAGGTCCTGTTGGAAGCAAAGACCCAATAGGAAAGCATGTAAAATCCAAAATGGGACAGTAAACTTACACATGGCTGAAAGTCACATGAAAATTTTAAAATGTTAAGAGGAAGTGACTGTGCGAATTTCAGATTTCTACATTAATCACAGCCGCTGCAGCTGGCGTCGAAAGTTGCCATTGTATCTCAATGGAACGTCTCCCACTGGCCCTCAGAGTTCCGTCGTCATGGAAACTCACTGACACAGCTGCAGCGGGCCAGTCTAAAAAAGTGCAGACACTTGGTGTCCAAGTCTGCCTATTGGATTATAATGGAGAACTTTGCCTCGAACAACGCACGATTTCTCCGGAACCGTAAATGGTAGAGACGTAATTTTTTCTGTGTTTATTTCGTAAAGGATAGGGGAAGAAGACTTGCTATCGGTTTTTGCTGGAAAAAGTTTAATAAAGGCGTAAAAAATTATGATCTAAAGGACATTTTTATGAAATTTCAGAAATCCTCTGAAAATGATCCCGAACAAATCGCTCTGGCTAAAAAAGTATAAGAGATATCAAAATAATTCTTTCACTGTGAGTATCAGCAGGCTTTTGATGACCATGTAGCTCATTTTCATATTTTTACAAAAATCGGTGTAGGCACAGCGACGATGTAAAAAAGTGGATGATGTGGGAAAATGCAGCTCCAAAGCGATTTCAGGATTTTGCACATTCGCTACTCCCGAACAAATTGTTCCTGTGGAAAAACCGTAACAGTTATTCAAACAATTCTTTTTTTGTGAGTGCCAGAAGGGTTGGGACATTCATGTGTGAAAGTCTCATGCCTGTACATAAAACGGTTTAGGAGTAGCGACGATGCGAAAACATGTGATGTTTTGGATTTTTAGACGTCATTTTTCAAAACCGCTCCATAGGAAATTAATGGGGGAGGTTTCGGGTTTGTGTCGGTCTGAGGTGATTTGCGAAAAATCTATAAATGCCACATGAATGAGGGTTACATTTCCCAAATCCTGACAAAAATACCTACGTTTTGATGTATAATTTGTCTACGTAGAGTGAAAATTGAGCGAGTAAGGTCAAGTTGTTCGGAGTTTTGAAATCTTTAAAAAAGCTAGAGTGGGCCACTCTAGCGGTTGGAGAATTCCGTCATTGACTTTCATTGTAAACGATGATTTCGCTGATTTTTGGACATGAGCTTTGAGGAGTAACTGTGAGGAGACGATAAAAGATATCCACATCCCGTTTTCACTTATGAGTAGTTCACAGATATATCTACAAACTGGAAGTTAAACGGTGTTCGTAGGTGAAAGCATGACGACACAGTACAGCGTTGAAATTGGTCATTTGGAGGCTTTTTTGAGGCTTTCTTTCTACCCGACTCCATTCATTCCTATGGGGGTTTTTGGGGGGTGTTTTCGCTAATTTTGTCGCCATGGTAACTCGAAACCCCAATAAAAGTAGTAGCACACATCTCGTAATCGAGCCACAAGTTTTGATACCTATATCGTGGGGGTGCTCGCTACGGTTCGGGCCGCATTTATCGTGATGTAAGAAAAATAAAGAATAAGAAAATAAGCCGTTTAGAGGTGAATAGTAATAGGTGCCTCCATGCATTTGCATTGGAGGCAGTGCTGTGCTTCGCACAGCACTGCCTCCTCATTGCAAATGCTATGGCAGGCGCCTAATAAATAATCCGTTTAGAGGTGAATAGTAATAGGTGCCTCCATGCATTTGCATTGGAGGCAGTGCTGTGCTTCGCACAGCACTGCCTCCTCATTGCAAATGCTATGGCAGGCGCCTAATAAGATATAGTCCGTTTAGAGGTGCATAGTAATAGGCCCTGCCCATGCATTTGCATTGGGAGGCAGTGCTGCACTGCCTCCTCATTGCACATGCAAGGCAGGCGCCTAATAAAGAGTCCGTTTAGAGGTGCATAGTAATAGGTGCCTCCATGCACCTATTACATGCATGTAATAGGTGCACAGCACAGCACTGCCTCCTCATTGCAAATGCTATGGCAGGCGCCTAATAATAAAAATAAAGAAGACGTTTAGAGGTGAATAGTAATAGGCCCTGCCCATGCATTTGCATTGGGAGGCAGTGCTGTGCTTCGCACAGCACTGCCTCCTCATTGCACATGCAAGGCAGGCGCCTAATAAATTAAAGCTTATTGCCACTGACAGGGAATTCTCTTTATGGGGAAAAAATCTACCAAAAACAGGCAATTTCTGAGGTAACAGCAGGGAGCAGCATTACCATTTTATGTTCAAAACCAAAGTTTAACTTGGCAGTGGTTACAACTAACTTGTTTCTGTCATATTCGATGCTGGAAGAACTTTAAACTGAAATGCTTGCTAACTCGATATGCTTGCGTTGCTTGCGTTTATTTGACGTTGACACGCGTTTTTTTGTTGTTGCTTTCTCGCGTGCATATAGTGAAGGCAGGGAAAAACAGGCAAAAACACATGGATACTTTGAAACGAGAAGCGACTTCACCGACGGCGTCTAAGCAGACCCCCCCGCTCCGCTCCGCACAAAACTTGTTCCGGCCGCCAACTCACCGCCTCGCCTAAGCACCGCCTTCCGCATGTCAGCTTTGTTTTTTTCCGGCCAGCACCTTTCTTACTCTGAATCCGAGGTTTGGCTGACAGCGAGGTTATTGGCGCATTATCGCCACCTACTGTTCTGATTCAAACCCCTACACCGCAGCAACAGACCTTCACAAAATAAAAGCATGTGAGCAACATGCGTTAACGCGCGTTAAAGAAAATATCGCCGTTAATAGTCTAATGAGTTAACGCGAAATTAACGCGTTAACTTGCCCAGCCCTAATATATATATATATATATATATATATATATATATATATATATATATATATTTTTTTTTTTTTTTTTTTTTTTTTTTTTTATATGCTGTGTGGATCTGCATTAATTGGATCCTGTCTCTCCCTTCAGTCTCAAAGGCCTACTGACACTGTGACCCGCTCTTCTGGATTTGGCATCTGGGCCGTTTTGGGTTCAATCCTTTACCCTCTGCTCGCTGTATGGAGGTTTCTCAGCTCCTTTCTGTTTGCTGCACCTTATTCAGCATCAGCATCCAGAGGCGAAGCAGAACACAACAGCTCAATATCCTCCGCAAACCAAGCTAAGAGGTGAGAAACCAATGTTTCAGATTCAGGTGTCGTAGCAAAGCGTTTAGTCAATGAGGCACTTCTCAGCTTTAGCCAGTTTCCTGCCCCTGCACGATCAGCATTTAGTTGAAGAGTTGACATCATATTTCAGTGGAGAGAAAAAGAATCAAGGTAACGATTTATTTTTTAGCCAGCTGTATGAAATATATAACAAAAGAGAAAAATGTATGCACAAAAAAATATGCAGGTATAAGTACTAATTTTATGTGTTAGCCAATAAATTGAGAGTAAATATAGCAATTGAGTAGTAAAGTAGATAAATGCATACCTTGAACCAAAGTTTCTTGTCAAGGTAGTTTTTTCCCCCACAAATTCCAAAAAGCTCATGTGTTGGTCGCCTATCAGCCCAGCTAATCTAGAAAAGGGACACAAGAACAGAGTAAGTGAACCACTTGAATATTTTCGCGCAAAGTTTAAATTTAGATTGTGTCTGGGAGCCATAGACAGATAGAGTTCCTAGTAAAAGTATTCAGACAGCTCAAGCCTGTGACTGAACAGGCTGATAGAGAAGGCTGGCTTATAGGATGGTATCAGAAATTGCAGGACAAGCCTGAACATCCTCTTCATCAGGTTGACGTAAAACAGAAAGGTCTCTTCAGTCAGATGCTTTTCAGAGCCATTGTAAGACAGATCCTGCCTTATACTGTCATCAACATCCAGAACTCTTATATTTCAAAGTGCCCATGTGAGAAAACTATGTTGGCACGGACTTAAGGCTGGTTCACACGGCAGGATTTTCAGCCCCATTTTCATGCTAATTTCCCCCTTCTGATAGCCGCCGATTATCGGCGTCTCTCTTAAGGTAATCTTAAGACACAATCCTGCCGTGTGTGGTGTGTTAAGAGTGATGGGGTCCGCTCGGTGGAACGTTGGGACCACTCAGACCTCAAATCGGGGTATTCCACATGTTGGATTGTCTTTCCCCGATATCCTACCATGTGTGGTGTCCTCCAAAGACAAATGAGCACGGAGCCTGCTGAATGTAGCATGTAGCCTATCAGAAAGAGAGGTGAGCACTGATCTTTATTTATTCACTGGAGTGCTGATTTGCCCGAAAAAGTCTTGATGACCTCCAAAGCGCTTTACACTACAGGACTAGGAAATTAGGTGCTGAAATATTGTACATGTTATTCATATTAAATAGATATGTATATATAAATATGTGTATATGTATACATATATGTAAATAAATGTGTTTGTAAATAAAAGTATATTGTTATTTATATATTTATAAATGTTATTTATATATATATATATATATATATATATATATATATATATAAATAAATAAATAACATGCAAAATATTTTAGCACACGACTTTCTCAGTACTTGATAGTTTTAGTACATAACATAAAAGTATATGACATTTGACATTTTAAATGTTTTAAGCCCCCCCTGAACATGAGAAAATTTGATGCTGTAGCGCACATATTCCCTAGTTACTGGGGGAAAATAGGGAGTACCAATATGGCGGCTGGTGGCTTCAAAGCTACTCGTTCTAACAGCGGGCTGTTAGCAATCCAGTGTATAATAGAGATCTGTGGAGGTGAGGGATTCCCTGAGAGAACTCCACCCCTGCTGCGTTCTTTCCGCTTCGGTAACCAACAGCTCTTCTTTTTAGTTTTTTTCCGCCGTTAAAATCAGTCCACACACTATTGCCATTATTCTCCCCCATCGTTCATGTTTATTATTCCAACCAGACCGATGTAAAACACTAACCTGACTCTCGCCAGATGTATGTCGCTCCACCTAGCCTCACTCACATACATCTGGGACATCTCTCATAGAGAGTGATTTCTCCAACCAATTTTATTGTCTAGCCAATCAGGACGCAGGGCTGGAGTTTCATAGATGTGACGTAGTGGAGAAGCGACCGTGACGTGAGACTGTTTTGATAGCAATGGCGGCTCGCATCGAGGAAGCAAGCGTTAACATTGATGCTGCTATTTCTTCCGTGTTGTCCAATCTACCTAATATTGTTTCATTAAAAGAACATCAGAGAACGGCTCTGAAGGCTTTTGTTGGTAGAAACGATGTTTTCGCCCTTCTCCCGACCGGATTTGGCAAGTTTTGTTTTCCAGGGCCCCGGAGCGGTTAGCGCGAACCATATTAGGAGCCCTTTAGTCCTCAACGCGGTCGGCCCGGGATCGACTACGACCCACGGCGCTTTGCCGCCTGTCTTCCCCCCTCTTCCTTTCAGCTCACTGTCAATTAAACGCGTGCCACAGCTGAAATCTGTAATGGCGGTCTGACAGTGTTTTTTTCCCCCACACCATAGATAAACAAATAAACATTTCCTTTGTGAAAATTAAATTAAAAAACTGCAAATTTTATAAATAAATAAAATGTATTGTCAAGAAAATCAATTTATTTTAAAAAGTCCTTTTCTACACTTCATTTTAAGATGAAGTTATCTTCTTCTACACATTGTGCTTCCTAGCTTGTGCCCTCTACTTTATTAATTCTGGCAAATATGCTCAATTGGGTAAAACCAGGGAATCGGAGGCAACAGACGAGAGAATTGCAACTTATCTTGTAGAATACAATGAGCGGGAATCAGAAAATGTCTCTATCTCTCTCCTCTCTTGACGTCGTTTACGTCAGTAGAGGGAAAATTGAATTCGGGCCGAAGGTTTTATTTACAAGATTAAATTGAGTGACAGTCTCTCTATTGGTCGTGCAGCGCCTACAAACAGCGCTGCTCATGGTGCTGTGACACTGAAACGCTACCAGCAATGATGCGGATGACACACCCACACCGTTGCTGCTGGGGGGAGATATTAGTGGTTGACGCGATTTCTTGACGACGCTCACGCACAGTGCTGCAATACTTTTCATTGTTATTCAGACAGGTGCAGTTCAATTTAAAGATGCGGTTTTAGCACATATTCAGACAGGGACAAACCAGCGATGGTGGCTGCGGGGAGCTGAGGTGTGTTACCATGGGTGTGCTTACCTGCTGAATGTAACCGCTGTAAAAGTTTTTATCTCTCTGATTTAATAACATCTTTATGGATCGGTCTGTTATTGTTACACTGTGCTAGGCAAGGCAAGGCAAATTTATTTATATAGCACAATTCAGTACAAGACAATACAAAGTGCTTTACATGATTAAGATATACCAAAAAATAAAATGTAGATAGAAAATAGAATAAAAGCAAGTAGGGATAGAATGTAGTAACAAAAAAGAACATTAAAAACAGTAAAACTGTTTAACTAGAACAGTCAAAGGCAATTTTAAACAGATGTGTTTTTAATCTTGATTTAAAAGAACTCAGGCTTTCCACACTTTTACAGTTTTCTGGAAGTTTGTTCCAGATAAGCGGAGCATAGGAACTAAATGCTGCTTCTCCATGTTTAGTTCTGGTTCTAGGTATGTGGAGTAGACTGGAGCCAGAAGACCTTAGTGGTCTGGAGGGTTGATACACTGATAACAAGTCTGTGATGTATTTAGGTGCTAAGCCATTTAAGGATTTATAGACTAACAGAAGTATTTTAAAGTCTATTCTCTGAGATACAGGGAGCCAGTGTAAGGACTTTAGAACTGGGGTTATGTGCTCTACTTTCTTAGTCTTAGTGAGGACGCGGGCAGCAGCGTTCTGGATCAGCTGCAGCTGTCTGACCCACTTTTTAGGAAGTCCTGTGAAAACACCGTTGCAGTAATCAATTCTACTAAATATAAACGCATGGATTAGTTTTTCCAGATCCTGCTGAGACTATCAGTCCTTTAATCCTAGAAATGTTCCTCAGGTGATAGAAAGCTGACCTTGTAATTGTCTTTAGATGCTTTTGAAGGTTCAGGTCTGAGTCCATCACTACTCCCAGATTTCGGGCCTGATTGGTGGTTTTTAGCTGAAGCGACTGAAGCTGTGTGCTAACTTTTGATCTTTCCTCTATTGGTCCAAATATTATTACTTCAGTTTTGTTTTTATTCAATTGGAGAAAATTTTGGCACATCCATGCATTGATTTCTTCTAGGCATTTACTTAGTTCCTGAATTGGTTCATAGTCACCTGGTGACATGGTGATGTAGAGCTGTGTGTCATCTGCATAGTTATGGTAGCTGATGTTGTTGTTTTTTATTATCTGAGCTAGAGGGAGCATGTAGATATTGAATAGGAGGGGACCCAGGATGGACCCTTGGGGAACCCCACATGTGATTTTTGTCATCTCTGATGTAAAGTTACCTACTGATACAAAAAAGTCCCTGTCCTTTAAGTAGGATTTAAACCAGTTGAGAGCTGTACCAGAAAGGCCGACCCAGTTCTCCAGGCGTTCTAACAGGATGGAGTGATCAACAGTATCAAATGCTGCACTGAGGTCCAATAGAACCAGCACGGTGGTTCTTCCACAGTCTGTATTTATATGGATGTCATTAAACACCTTGATAAGGGCGGTCTCTGTACTGTGGTAAGCACGGAAACCTGACTGGAAACCATCAAAGCGGCTGGTCGTAGTTAAGAAGGTGTTTAATTGTTGAAATACAACTTTTTCAATGATCTTACTGATAAAGGGGAGGTTTGAGATGGGCCTGTAGTTCTGGAGTAGAAGTTTGTCTAAATTGTTCTTTTTCAGCAGTGGTTTGATAATTGCTGTTTTTAGGGACTGGGGGAAAACACCTGACAGAAGGGACGCGTTTATTATCTGAGTCAAATCAGACGCTATGACAGGTAAAACTTTTTTAAAGAAAGCTGCGTGGAGAACATCAAGGCAGCTTGAGGAGGAACTTAACTGCTGAATTATCTGCTCTAAGCTTTTGGAGTTTATTTGGCTGAATTGGGACATTTGGTCAAAATCAATTCTGGTAGGAGACAACGTTGGTACTGAACTTAGTATGGATGTACAAACAGATCCTCTAATCTTTTGGATTTTTTCAGTGAAGAAGTTTGCAAATTCATTGCAGGCCCTGGTGGAGTGGGGTTCTGAAGCCACGGACACAGGAGGATTTGTTAACCTGTCGACTGTGGAAAATAAGACACGAGCATTATTAATGTTTTTCTTAATGATCTCAGAGAAGAAAGATTCTCTTGCATTTGTCAATTGTAAGTTATATCTGTTAAGTCTCTCTTTATAGATGTCATAGTGAACCAGGAGTCTATTCTTTCTCCACCTGCGTTCAGCTTTCCGACATTCCCTTTTTTCACTTCTAACTGCTGGAGCATTTCTCCAAGGAGATTTTTTTCTTCCCGGAAACAACTTTCACTTTAACTGGAGCAATGCAGTTAATGATGTCTGAGACTTTAGACTGAAAGTTATCTACTAGCTCATCTACTGAGTTGCAGCCCAAGGTTGAAGTAGCAGAGTAAGTTCGAATAAAAGTTTCAGTGGCATTGTCCTTAAAGGTGCGTTTTCTTACGATGTCCCTTTGGCTAAATGAGTCACTGGTAATGATACATTCAAAGGTAACGGAGAAGTGATCGGATAAGGCAACATCAGTTACATTGACCTGTGAAATGTTTAGACCTTTAGTGATGATTAAGTCTAAAATATGCCCCTGCTTGTGTGTTGGCTGTTTAACATTCTGAGTTAAACCAAAGTTTCTAAGTGTGTCACACAGTTCTTTTGCACTTCTGTCTTCAGGGTTGTCAACGTGAAAGTTGAAGTCTCCCACAATAATTAAACAGTCATAATCAACGCATATCACAGACAAGAGGTCACTAAAATCCTTAAAAAAGTTTGATGTGGACTTAGGAGGCCTGTAAACATTCAGAAACATAGTTTGTACCGGGCTCTTTACCTTGAGAGCCAAATGTTCAAAAGAGTCAAATTTTCCCAAAAACACCTTTTTACACTTTAGTGAATCATTAAACAATGTTGCTACTCCTCCACCTTTCCTTTGCTGTCTGCTCTCACAAAGGAAATTGTAGTTTGGAGGAGTCGACTCCAGCAGAATGGCTGCTTCATTAGATTCATGTAACCATGTTTCTGTTAAAAACATAACATCAAGATTGTTGTCAATAATAAAGTCATTCATTAAAAGGGATTTTCCTGACAGAGATCTAATGTTTAATAAACCTAGTTTATATGATTTGGTGGTTGATGATGTCTCTGTGGCAGGTTGCATCTGACAGTTAATGACTTTCAAGTATTTGTTCCTGTTTATCCTTTTGTTTTTCTTTTTTCTGCCACGAATCATCACAGATATTCCGTAATTCCCGGGAAAAGACCCAAGCTGATTCTCGAAACTGTCTTGTCTGATAAACGTGCAGCGAGGGCCCGCTGTGTATCACAGCGAAGTAATCTGAAGGTCTTGAGGACAGGCATGTTCCGTGATTCGTAGAGGAGGATCTGGGGCTCTGCGGCCTTTGGAAGATGCTGGTTTAGTCACAGAGCTGTGGCTATATGGAGAGGATGTCATCTGTAGGCCAATCTTAAATACTTTGTTCATGTTGGGAGAAAATTCCAGAAAAGGAACCTCTGGGCTTTGTGGAGAGGAAGGCGAGGCGGGTGTAGTCCGGACCGGTGTTCGTGATGATGGATTTTCTTGGTCCTCTCTTTGTCCTGCTGAGATCTGGGATGGATCCTGCTGTAGCTCTGACGAAGCCTCTTTCTGTGTCATCTTTCTGGCCATGTTTATCTTGGCTTGTTCGGGCTGCACTGGGCTTATCTTTTGTTTAGGCACTGGATGTACTTTGTTTTGGGACAAAGCTGATGGCGTATGGTTCACAGAATAGAAGATGTTTGAAATCAGCCGTTTTGCACCTGACCTATTTAGAGAGAAGCCATTGCTGCTAAATAGATGTCTTCTTTCCCAGAAGATGTTAAAGTTGTCTATGAAGGTTACAGTTGTTTGTTTGCATGTTTTTTCCAGCCATTTGTTTAACATCAGAATTCTGGAAAAAATCTCGTCTCCACAGTTTACTGGTGCGTGAGGCCCGCTAAGAAAAACCTTGACATTAAGGCCATGAACTAAGTTCAACAAACGAATGTAATCCTCTTTCAATACTTCTGATTTTCTTATCCGGGTGATGTCGCCCAGGGCTTCAGCTTGTATTATGAGTTTTTCCAAGGTCGGGCGTCCTTTCAAGATCCTCTGAAGGTTGTCTGATATTTCAGACACCAGGCCAAAGTTCGAAGGGTTATAAATCAACACCTCTGTGTTTTTCTTGTTACAGAAATGTTTAATCCCCCTTACAGATCCATTGCATAATATCAGGGTCCTTGGCCCTGTGGCATGTCTTTTCTGTGATGTCTTAGAACGAAAATCGTTGACATACCTCTGATTGTTGTCGTGATCCTCCCTGGTCACATTTTGGAGCGGAGCGAATCTGTTTCGTAATGGAATTCCTGCATTTCCAGCAGGTTTACTCCTATCATTTGTTTTGAGAACAGCCCGTTGTTGTTTCATTTGTCTTGGGACATCTCTCTGTAGTCTCGGCCAGTTTTCTTTGTCTGGGTGCGGGGTTCGTTTATCCTTTGGTCTTGCACCCAGAGTGATCCAGAGATTCTCATTTTCCTCCGGGGACTGTTTGTCCGCCGAGTCGCTGGGCTGGTGGTCACCATTCAGAATCACAGGCAGGGTTGTTTCATTTCCATGCGTGGCGTTTACATCATAATTCACTTCGAGTCGACAGATTTTCAGTTCCATAACAGCTATCTTCTGTAAAAGCTTGTCAAAGTCCATTGTGGTGAAGGTAGGCATCCTTTGAATCGGGTGGTTCTCCTTCATATCCGCTTCATGTTGAAGTCTTTCCATAAGAGCATTTTTCCTGAGAACTGCCTCCTCTGGGCTGTTGTAAAGAGGCATCTTGTGTGGATTAGCTGAAAACTAAAAGAGTCCAGACGGGGAAAAAATCAAAATCAAAAATAAATCACAGAAAATAAATAAAATAAAATAACTAAATCCAACTTTCTGTAATTTTGGTTAAGAGATAAAAAGGAGATAAAAAGGGGAGGAAAATGCAAGCAAGCAGGGAGCAGAGAAAAGAGCGTCCGAGTAGGCAGAGAGGCGGAGAGCAAAAAAGTGCTGTCTACCAGTTCTCTCTCTCTCTCTCTCTCTCTCTCTCTCTCTCTCTCTCTCTCTCTCTCGGACACAAATCAAACTTCTTTGTGTTTGTATTTTGCGAGTCGGACACAGATTTGGAAGCAGCTACATGAAATTATCAAAGTGAGACCACAAACAGGTAGATCATCAGAGTTTACTCTGTGAATCCACCAGGATGGCCGCTCCAGAGACGTTTCAGGTTGTCTAGGTGTGGCCCATTTGAGCATCTCTTTCTTTCTCTGGCTCCAGGCTGAGCCACTAATGCACCTGAAAATCCTCAGGATTCTGTTGTGGATGTTGCAACTTTATTGCAGTTTAATTCAAATTATGTTCTAATTTTATTCCCCACGACTTTTGTTATGATGGTTGAGTTGATGTAACTGCAACATATTTTTTTTTCTTTTTTTTGTGTGTGTGTGCCAAACTGGTTGGGACTGAAGGGGGTGCGCGGCTAAAAAAATTTGGGAGGCCCTGATCTACAGGAATCAAATGTAGAATTCCTCCTTCCTCTTTCTGTCAGGGTTCAGTTTTGATCTGGGTTTTATTTGCTATTTTTCAGTTCTTCCTCTGTGTCTGGGTTTAGTTAGGTTCTGGTTTTATTTATTGTTGGATTTTTCCCCTTCTCACTTAGCCTTCACTTCACTCCCTTTCCAGTCAGTCACACCTGTTGGTAGTTAATCAGTCAGTCATTTCACCTGCCAGCCTCTCTATTTAAGCCTCTCTCTGTTCTCACTCCCTTGCCCTTCCCTCCGCCTCTCTGCCTGCTTGTACGCTTTTTTCTCTGCTCCCTGCTTGCTTGCATTTTTTCTGCCTTTTACTATTTATCTCCTTTTTATCTCTTTGCCAAAACCACGGAAAGTTGGATTTAGTTATGTTTATTTATTGTCTTTTTATTTATTTTTGATTTTGATTTTGCAAATATGCCTACCTTCACCACAGTGGACCTTGACACGCTTCTACAGAAGATCGCTGTTATAGAACAGAAGATATGCCGACTCGAACTGAATTATGATGTAAACGGCACATATGGAAATGAAACAACCCTGCCTGCGACTCCAAACGGGGACCACCAGCCATGCAACTCTCTGAACAAACAGATCCCTGAGGAAAATGAGAATCCCTGGACCACTCTAGGTGCAAGACCAAAGGATCAACGAACCCCACGCCTAGACAAAGAAAACTGGCCGAGACTACAGAGAGATGTCCCAGGACATGTGAAACAACCGCAGGCTGTTCCCACACCAAGTAATAGGAGTAAACCTGCTGGAAATGCTGGAATTCCTTTACGAAACAGATTCGCTCCGCTCCAAAATGTGACCCAGGAGAATCATGACAACACTCAGAGGTACGTCAACGACTTTCACTCTAATACATCAGAGAAAAGACATGCCACGGGGCCAAGGACCCTGATTTTATGCAGTGGGTCTGTATGTGGGATTAAACATTTCTGTAACAAGAAAAACACAGAGGTGTTAATTTATAACGACTCGAACTATGGCCTGGTGTCTGATTTATTAGCCATCCTTCCAAGGATCTTGAAAGAACGCCCGACCTTGGAAAAACTCATAATACAAGCTGAAGCCCTGGGCGACGTCTCCCGGATAAGAACATCAGAAGTATTGAAAGAGGATTACATTCGTCTGTTGAACTTAGTTCATGACAAAAATGTCAAGGTGCTTCTCAGTGGCCCTCTCCTGTCCGTTACTTGTGGAGACGAGATTTTTTCCAGAATTCTGATGCTAAACAAATGGCTGGAAAAAACATGCAAACAAACAACTGTAACCTTCATAGACAACTTTAACATCTTTTGGGAGAGGAGACATCTGTTCAACAGAGGTGGTTTCTCTCTAAATAGGTCAGGTGCAAAACGACTTATTTCAAACATCTTCTATTCTGTGAACCATGCTCCATCAGCTTTGTTCCAAAACAAAGTACATCCAGTGCCTAAACAAAAGATAAGCCCAGTGCAGCCCGAACAAGCCAAGATAAAGACGGCCAGAAAGATGACACAGAAAGAGGCATCGTCAGAGCTACAGAAGGATTCATCCCAGATCTCAGCAGGACAAAGAGAGGACCAAGAACCGCCATCGTCACGAACACCGGTCCAGACTACACCCGCCTCCCCTTCCTCTCCACAAAGCCCAGAGGTTCCTTTTCTGGATTTTTCTCATAACATGAACAAAGTCCTTAAGATTGGTCTACAGTTGACATTCTCTCCACATATTAATTCTGAATACCGCAGTTCTGTGACTAAATCAGCATCTTCCAAAGGACGCAGAGGTCCAGATCCTCCTCCTCCTCTACATATCACAGAACATGCCTGTCCTGAAGACCTTCGGATAATTTCCTTGTGATATACAGCAGGCCCTGGCAGTACGTTTATCAGTCAAGACCGCTTCCAGCATAAGCCTGGGCCTCCTCACGGAGAACATGGAATATCTGTTATGATACGTGGCAGAAATAAGAAAAGCAAAAGGAAAACAGACAGGAATAATCAGTCGTACTTAAAAGTCATAAACTGTCGGATGCAACCTGCCACAGAGACATCATCAACCACCAAAACATATAAACTGGGTTTACTAAATATTAGATCTCTGTCAGGAAAATCCCTTTTATTTAATGAATTCATTACTGACAATAATCTTGATGTTATGTTTTTAACAGAAACATGGTTACATGAATTTAATGAAGCAGCCATTCTGCTGGATTTGACACCTCCAAACTACAATTTCCTTTGTGAGAGCAGACAGCAAAGGAAAGGTGGAGGAGTAGCAACATTGTTTAATGATTCACTAAAGTGTAAAAAGGTGTTTTTGGGAAAATTTGACTCTTTTGAACATTTGGCTCTCCAGGTAAAGGGCCGATACGAACTATGTTTCTGAATGTTTACAGCCCTCGTAAGTCAACATCAAACTTTTTTAATGACTTTAGTGACCTGATATGTTGATTATGACTTTTTAATTATTGTTGGAGACTTCAACTCAGACATCATAGACTGCATTGCTCCAGTTAAAGTGAAGTTTTTTTCCGGGAAGAAAAAATCTCCGTGGAGAAATGCTCCAGCAGTTAGAAGTGAAAAAAGGGAGTACCGGAAAGCTGAACGCAGGTGGAGAAAGAATAGACTCCAGGTTCGCTATGACATCTATAAAGAGAGACTTTACAGATATAACTTACAACTGAAAAATGCAAGAGAATCTTTCTTCTCAGAGATGATTAAGAAAAACATTAATAATGCTCGTGTCTTATTTTCCACAGTCGACAGGTTAACAAATCCTCCTGTGTCCGTGGCTTCTGAACTCCACTCCACCGGGGCCTGCAATGAATTTGCTAACTTCTTTACTGAGAAAATCCTAAAAATTAGAGGATCAGTTTGTACATCCACACCAACTCTAGAACCAAAGCCGTATTCAGCTGGGACTTATCCTGACAAAATGTCCCAATTCAGCCAAATAAACCACAAAAGCTTAGAGCAGATCATTCACCAGCTAAGTTCCTCCTCATGCTGCCTTGATGTTCTACCCACAGTTTTCCTTAAAGTTTTACCTGTCATAGTGTCTGAGTTGACTCAGATAATAAACACGTCCCTTCTGTCAGGTGTTTTCCCCCAGTCCCTAAAAACAGCAATTATCAAACCACTGCTGAAAAAGAACAATTTAGACAAACTTCTACTCCAGAACTACAGGCCCATCTCAAACCTCCCCTTTATCAGTAAGATTATTGAAAAAGCTGTGTTTCAACAATTAAACACCTTCTTAACAACGACCAGCCGCTTTGACGTTTTCCAGTCTGGCTTCCGTGCTCACCACAGTACAGAGACGGCCCTTATCAAAGTGTTTAATGACATCCATATAAATACAGACTGCGGAAGAACCACCGTGCTGGTTCTCTTGGACCTCAGTGCAGCATTTGATACTGTCGATCACTCCATTCTGTTAGACCGTCTGGAAAACTGGGTCGGCCTCTCTGGTACAGCTCTCAACTGGTTTAAATCTTACTTAAAGGACAGGGAATTTTTTGTATCAGTAGGTAACTTTACGTCAGAGATGACAAAAATCACATGTGGGGTTCCCCAAGGGTCCATCCTGGGTCCCCTCCTTTTCAATATCTACATGCTCCCTTTAGCTCGGATAATAAAAAACAACAACATCAGCTACCACAACTATGCAGACGACACACAGCTCTACATCACCATGTCACAAGGTGACTATGGACCAGTTCAAGCTCTGAGTAAATGCCTAGAAGAAATCAATACGTGGATGTGCCAAAATTTTCTTCAGTTGAATAAAAACAAAACAGAAGTAATAACATTTGGACCAATAGAGGAGAGATCAAAAGTTAGCACACAGCTTCAGTCGCTTCAGCTAAAAACCACTAATCAGGCCTGAAATCTGGGAGTAGTGATGGACTCAGACCTGAACCTCCAAAAGCACCTGAAGAACATTTCAAGGATTAAAGGACTGATGTCTCAGCAGGATCTGGAAAAACTAATCCATGCGTTATTTTTAGTCAAATAGATTACTGCAACGGTGTTTTCACAGGTCTGCCTAAAAAGTGGATCAGACAGCTGCAGAACGCTGCTGCCCGCGTCCTCACTAAGACTAAGAAAGTAGAGCACATAACCCCAGTTCGAAAGGCTGTGGATTCTCTGCCGTACTGAAGGGCCTGCAACTGAGCTCGGGTTAGCTCTCTGCCAAGCTGTGGATTCTCTGCCGTGCAGAAGGGCCTGCTGCTGAGCTCTAGTTAGCTCTTGCCGACCTGCGGACTCTGTTGCCTAACTAGTTCATGGACTATTACTCCGCTCTGTACCTGCCAGTCAGCTCCTGCATCCTTCATCTCCGCCTGGTTACAGACTCTGGTTCATCATGTCATCATCATTCACTTTTACAATAAACTCTCTTAAGACCAGCTCTGTGTGTGCGTGCTATGTCCGGGTTCATCCAAAGACAAATCATGACAGTACGGACCGGCCAAGGGATGAACCCGAGCACACACATAGCATGATGCATTAGCTGGCAGGATCCGCTCCGCTTCAGTCCAAGGTCTCCGTGGGTGCCTTCGCCTTTGGTTCTGCTCCGCCGGAAGGATTTGCTCGGCCTTAGCTCAGCTCCAGCTGGATCGTAGTCGGCGATGTCCCGCCTCTGGTTCGTCTCACCCGGGATCGCAGTCGGCGATGCCCCGCCTCTGGTTCGTCTCGCTGGGATCGCAGTCGGCGATGTTCCACCTCTGGTCCGTCTCGCCGGGGTCGCTGTTGCGCGATGCCCCGCTTCTGGTTCGTCTCGCCGGGATCGCTGTTCACGATGCCTCACCTCTGGTTTGTCTTACCGGGATCGCTCTCCGCGAAGCCCGCCTCCGATGCTGCCCAGCATTAAAAGACGGCGCTTCAAGTCGTCGCTGCCCAGCGTTAACTGTCGCGGCTGCCCAGCGCCTTCTAGTTTCTGCCTTAGATCTGTCTTGTTCTTTAGGTCTTGACTTGTTCTTTTAGTTTCGGGTCTGCCCTAGTTCTCTAGTTTCTGTCTTAGTTTCAAGTTATTTTTTGTCCTTGAGTTTTGAGTTACTTAACATTTTCTAGTTTTAGAGTTATTTAGTGGGTCTTAGATTTCTTAGTGTTTTTTCTGTCTTGCCTCTTGATTTCTAGTTCTGCTTTAGTTTCTAGTTCTTATTTTAGTATTCTAGTTTCCTTTAGTCCTGAAGTTCCTGTCTTGGTTTTGTATTTTAGTTCTTTAGGTTCTGTCTTACATTTTATTTTTATTTATTAATTTATTTATTATCTTTTTCTGTGCTATACAGGTTCCTGCGCGGTACGGGTTCCTGCGCTTTCCTGGCGCTCATTAAGGTTCCGGCTCTCATTTAGGTCCTGGCGCTTGTAAGGTCCAGATATGAGCTGTGTTATGCTCCTTTGTTTTGTCTTGGTCCTGGTGTTCTTTTCTTTTTCTTTTTTTTTTGCCCTCTATAGTTTCAGTTTGGTTCTGGTTTTCCCTGGTTCCCCTGTTCTAGTTCTCCTGAGGCTTCCTAGTTCCTCTGTTTTCCTAGTGTTTAGTATTCTAGATTTGCCTCTAGTCTTTCGGTTTTGCTTTAGTATTCTAGTTTTTTTATCTTAGCTTTCCCGTTTTTGCTTTTGTTTTCTTATTTTAGCTGTAGTTCTCTAGTTTTTACGTAGTGTATTTGTTCCAGCCCTAGTTTTCTTGTTTGCTTTATTTCCTAGTTTGGCTTTAGTTTTATTGTTTTACTTTAGTGTTTTATTTTGATTTTCTAGTTTTTGGTTTAGTTTTGCCTTTGTGTTGTGCTCTAGTTTTTTTGTTTTGCTTCATTGTTTAGTTCTTGCTTTTGTTTTCTAGTCCTGGGTTTGATTCTTTTTTCTTGTCTTGCGCTTTTTGGGTTCCTGCGCTTTCCCAGCGCTCCTTAGGTCCCAGCGCTTTCCCAGCGCTCCTTAGGTCCCAGCGCTCCTTAAGGTCCTAGCGCTCGTTTAGGTTCTTATCCCTGGTTTTGAGCTTTACGCTCCTTTTCTTTGTCTGGTTCGAGCCTCCTAGTTTTTGTTTTGGCCTCCGAACTCTTCTGTTCCCCCGGCGTGATATGACGCCCTTCGTTCCCCAGTATTTTTGGGATTTTTCTATTCTTCGGCGTGTTAGAACGCTCTCCGTGTCTTAGTATTTAGATTTCTCGGTTCCCTGCCGTGTTAGAACGCCCTCTGTCTCCTAGTATTTAGACTTCTTGGTTCCCCGGCGTGTTAGGACATCCTCCGTTCTTGTTCTCTGCCGTGTTAGGTCGCCCTCCGTTTTTGTTCCCTGGCGTGTTAGGTCGCCCTCCGTTCTTGTTCCCTGGCGTGTTAGGACACCCTCCGTTCTTGTGCCCTGGCATGTTAGGACGCCCTTCGGTCTTGTTCCCTGGTGTTTTAGATGCTCCCATTTCCCTCATGCCCCGGCGGATTTTTCCCCTGGCGTTTCTGTACGCTAGTTGGGCTCCGGCGTTTTCGTATGTTGTTGAGCCCTAGTGTTTCAGTCCGCCTGTTTCCTGGCGTTTCTGTACACTAGTTGTACTCCAATGTTTCAGTACGTTGTTGAGCCCCAGTGTTTCAGTCCGCCTGTTCCCTCTGGCGTTGTTGTACGCCTGTTCTTCCCTATGGCGTTGTCGTACGCCTGTTCTTCCCTCTGGCGTTGTCGTACGCCTGTTCTTCCCTCTGGCGTTGTCGTACGCCTGTTCTTCCCTCTGGCGTTGTAATACGCCTGTTCTTCCCTCTGGCGTTGTCGTACGCCTGTTCTTCCCTCTGGCGTTGTCGTACGCCTGTTCTTCCCTCTGGCGTTGTCGTACGCCTGTTCTTCCCTCTGGCGTTGTCGTACGCCTGTTCTTCTCTCTGCCGTTGTCGTATGCCTGTTCTTCTCTCTGCCGTTGTCGTACACCTGTTCCTTTCCCTGGCGTTCCGCACGCTAGTTGTGCTCCAGCGTATTCGTACGTCTGTTGAGCCCTAGCGTTGTCTTACACCTGTTCCTTCCCTCTGGCGTTGTTGTACGCCTGTTCCAAATCATGACACTTTCAGTGAATGAAACATTCGTATTAAATACTTTGTTCTTTACATAGTTCAATGTGCTGACAACAAAATCACATGAAAATTATCGATGAAAATGAAATTTATTAACCCATGGAGGTCGGGATTTGGAGCCACGCTCAAAATTAAAGTGGAACACTTTTTTTCAAAGCTGGAAAGCGGTTCCAGCTTTGATGTAATGTCCTTAAAACAAGTCGAAATGAGGCTCAGTAGCGTGTGTGGCCTCCCCGTGCCTGTATGACCTCCCTACAATGGCTGGGCATGCTTCTGATGAGGTGGTGGATGATCTCCTGAGGAATCTCATCCCAGTCCTGTACTAACGAGACCAGTCTGAGCTTGGATCAGTTAACCAAGCCGAGACGACCGTTTACACACCACACAACACACTATCCCGGTTCCTTGGTTGCTCCTCGCCTCCTAGTGGCGATCTGCTATACTACCGCTCTCTGGGATTGAAGGCGGGACCGGGCAAATCAAAACGGCGGCGCCCGTAACATTCAGGATGTTATGGTTAGACAGTCGGCTTTTGGGACGTGGATGAGACAAACGAACGTCTAATAAGGATTTACAAACGCAGGAAACAACAGATGCTGAGGTTCATCACACTACTAAGCAGAATCATCTCTGGAAATCTTGTGGCATGGTAAGGAAGCTAGTATTATTATGAATGTCTGAAATTTGTCTGAATGGAGTGTGAATCGGGATGTGCAGCCAGACACGCCGGAAGAAACGCGGACAGTCAGCTGACTGTAAGGGGATGACGCGGTCTGCTCATGTGCTCTTCGTTATCAGATAACCGGGATAAAAAAAACTGTCCGAGACCCACTCAGGAACTGGTCTGCAGTTAGTGCGGTCCGGTTATGTTTTGCGCGGTCCAGTTCAGTTTGCTGACCATTTACACACAAGAGTTATCTCGGTTACCGAGCTCGGACTGGTCTTGGCTCGGTTAAAAAAGTGTAGTGTAAACGGGCTTAAGATGTCCCAGAATTGCTCAATTGGATTTAGGTCTGAAGAACTGGCGGGACAGTTTATAGCATCAATGCCTTCGTCTTGCAGGAACTACTGACACACTCCAGCTACATGAGGTCTAGCATTGTCTTGTATTAGGAGGAACCCAAGCCAACCACACCAGCATATGGTCTCACAATAACCCCGTTTACACTACCCTTTCTTAACCGAGCCGAGACCAGTCTGACCTCGAGATAACTCTCGAGTGTAAATGGTAAGCAGACTGTACTAAACCGAGCTAGACATAACCGGACTGCATTATATGCAGACCAGTTCCAGGTGTGGTCTCGGCCTGTTTTTTTCTGTCCCGGTTATCTGATAACGAAAAGCGCATGAGCAGACCGCGTTATGCCCTTACAGTCTGCTGACTGTCCGAGGTTTTTCCGGCATGTCTGGCTGCACGTCCCGATTCCCACTCCATTCAGAAAAATTTCAGACATTCATAATAATACTTGCTTCCTTACCGTGCCACACGATTTCCAGTGATGGTTCTGCTTAGCAGCGCGATGAACCTCAGCGTCTGTCGTTTCCGGTGTCTGTAAACCCAGAGTAGATGTTCGTTTGTCTCATCCACTTCACAAAAGCCAACTCTCTCAAGTAAATTCACTAATGGCAGTGTTGGGAAAGTTATCTTTCTACGTGAACTAGTTCAAAGTTCAGTTCACACATTTTAAAATGAACTAGTTCAGTTCATAGTTCATAATTCAAAATTTTGAACTAAGTTCACAGTTCCAAAAAATGAATTAGTTCATAGTTCTTTTTTTTCATATATTGCTCAATTACACCATAGCCTACTGTAGAACCACAAACAGCAATTATTTTATCAGTTGTAACACTGAAACTGTGTGTCAGATTTCATCTTCATATCCAGTTTTGAATCCTTATCCAACCAGGGTTTACATTAGCATGGAGGGGACAGCATTTCCCCATTGTTGCTTTAACGCTTTGTTGCTGTCCATTCAGTTCACACTAGTAGCAGCTGCAGCTTTCACCCCTACAGTATATTCTCAAAAACATCAGGAAAAATGTGAATGGTCTTTTTTATGAGGAATTATTAAAAGAAAAACAGGAAAGTAGTCTTTAAGGTGAAATGTTTTTTTAATGTTAATATTTTTTTTCCATTTGAAATTCCATTTCAGTACATACTAAAAAGGAATACTGGAATCCTGGAAAATTATACCAGGCAGGTTTAACAAACAAGTTACATGAATAGTAAAACCCTCAAGAACATTTTACTAACACAAACTGAGGGACCAGGCTGAGTTAGGAATGTAAGGTTGAACTTGAAAGTGCAATATTCAAAGTGCAAAACATTTAAACATTATTAAGTCACTTTTCAATTTTTTGGCCATCGAATAAGTAAAAAAAAGAAAAGAAAAAAAAAGACTTAAAAGACTCAGAGTCTGGTTCCAAGGCCATGGACAGTGCTTCTACTTTCTGTCCAGTGAGTGAAAATACCTTAACTGAATGAATATCTGTCACTGGTTACAGTCCACATAAATAACTAAAATAATACTAATTAATGAAAAGTATGCAGGGCCAAAGACAGTGTTATTTTCTATCCAGCCCAAAAATCCCTTATCTGAATGAAGATCCTCAGTCACAGTGGTCTCTCCCTGGTGGATCTGCTGTTTTTTGCTTCCTGTAAACAAGATATGCCCTGTTATTTTCATGCAGTTCACCTCTGCACATCAATATAGTCATCTCCATTGGCAATACATTGTACTTCTACAGCCCAATAAACGGATCACAACAATATTTAATATACCTTCAAAATCTTTTTGTTGGCATTCAAGATCAGCTGCTTCTCAAAGTTGGCATCTCCCAGCTGGTTTCTTCTTGGTCTGAATGAGATGACAAGAAATTTGAACATCATGATTATTATGGCAAAAATGGTAACACTTAATCTGTATTAAAGCAATTGTGAACTGACACAATCACTGACATAATTTGACCTAATTTGTATAGCCTATTGAAAACCCGAATTAGAATAATATCACCAAGAACTATGATTGAGGCTGGGTATTTACTGTGCTTATTACCAAAGAATAATAATTATGTAATATAATCACACTTTATTCTTACCTGAATATTAGACCACCGATGCTAAAGAGCCTCTCTACTGGAGTGCTTGAGGGCAGGGCAGTGTTGTGTTTTATGAACAGCCTTCTGAGCTTTGGAAACTGCATGAATTCATCAAACCCAAATCTATGGTTGGGGCATCCAAATAGGTGTCCACTTCAGATTTTTGAAACACCTAAGGATTTTTGTTCAATCTGAAGAATGATGCTGCAGGATCTTTCTTGTCACTTTTACCACTGGACTGGGCTTGACCTGAGTCTCTTGCAGCTGAGTCATCAGAGTTGAGGGTTTGAAATTCTCTTTTCAGCATCAATCTGTACTGCTTACTTTTTTCCTCATCCTGGACCCATTCTAGCTTGAATCTTGGCACCAGCATAGCAGAGAGTATGTGGTCCCTCTTCTCCAGAAGACCTGTCAGCCTTGTGTTCAGTGACTCCAAGATACTCTTTTTGAGGGGTCGGCATGTAATGAGACCATCTGCTACAGTGGGCTTTTTGCTCTCATCCAATCAAACAGGTCATTCATATCACATTGCAGCTGCACAATGGTTGGAGCCAGGTAGCCAAGAAAGATGTTCTTCTCTGCTTGGAGGATGTTAAGTGCAAGTGCTAATGGCCTCATCACATCCACAAACTTGTGTATGAAGTTGACTTCCTGTGGAGAGAATCGGCGAAAGCCAAACTCATCACTCACAGTGTGCAAAATTAGCTCGTCATGTAGGGGAGTGGCATCATTTTCAGGGGTTACCTCAGCCACATTCATTTCTACCTTGGTAGTTAGTGTTGCTATGCGAGATAGTCGCTCCATGGCAAGAAATACTGAATTCCATCTTGTGTCATTTGGCACAACAAAGCCAATCCCAAGCTTTTCCTCCACAACATCAGAAGCCTTTGTACTTCGCTTAACCAGGTTCCACAGAGCAGATGCTTTTGCAAAAACAGCCCTCGACATTGTTTTGTACCGTTTTTCAGTTACTTTTTTCGAATCTTTGGCCACTAGATTCAAGGTGTGGGCCATGCACCTTCTGTGTGGGGGGAGAGAGGGATGATGCAGATCTGAGAGAGGCTCAGGCTCCATCTGCTCATCCTCATCTGAGCTCTCATTGGCAGCAGAAAAGGCTGATACTGGTTCACTGTCATCTTCACTTTCAGTTTCAACTGTCTCTGGCACTTCAGTATCAATAACAACATCCATCCCAAAACAGTTAAACGCTTTGACAAAATTTGCAGCATTGTCTGTTACTGTACACCAGTGTTGTAGTACTCGAGTCCGAGTCATTAGCTAAATTTAGAGACTCGTGACTTGACTTGGACTTGAGCACTGATGAGTCGAACTTGGACTCGGACTCCCACATTTAGATCATTCTGACTCGGAAATTGAGAAAAAGACTTGACTTTTTTTATATCATTAGGCTATAAATTTAATATGTCATTAGAATATTATTTGGTGTATGATTTTAATATCTAAATGTCGTACCGCGCACGTGACGTCACCATCTTATGAGCAACGCCCCTTGCCGCTAAGGTTGGGCAAACAGTGTGAGAGCGCACGTAGCAACCAGCCATTACACATGCAACAGATACAATGATATGACCGACTTTTCAGCTGTTAAACTATCACAAGAGGATGTCCAGGCGCCCATTTCACTGGTAGAACTGTGGAACAACATACCAACGTTCAGCTCAAACGATGGATTGAGTGTCGAGGTCTTAGAAAGACGGGAAAACGGGCCGAGTTGATAGAAAGGTAAGTCGATGTTTTTCTCCTGCTCGGCGTTCATGGCGTCATCGGCCGTTTTTTTTCTGTTTGTAGTCACCGTCCAGGAATCGGTATAAATTGTCCGGCCCGCCGAACAATTTAGTCCGGTCCGGTGGCCATGCATTATCATTATTCAACAGCTGTGTCTCCTCGCTGCATCGACCGGTCTGCACCAGATTTGTTGTGAGTCATGGGGAGGGCTGCCGAACGCGTTTGTGTGAATCGCCCGGTGGACGGGCGAGGAAAATGCGTGACAGCATCTGCAGTGGCGGCCCGTCGGCGGTGCGCAAACCCCGCCGGCTGGCACCACGGTGGTGGCCAATAGGCCGGAGCGCGCTTGGCTGCGAGGGCCGATCGACGCCGCTTGCGGCTTTAACATCCTTCATATGCGGCCTATCAGCGTACTTCGAGTCGCTGTTGCACGTTCCATAACAACAATGTTTAAAAACCATGGTTAGGAGACGTCTTAGACTTGGAAAAAGCAGTCGTTTTACCGAGTAAAACCAAGGGTAACTACAGCGAAAGAGTGGAGGAAAACGCATATTTGCCCTACATGTACCACGTGATATGACGTCACGTTCTAAAAATGGCTCGCTCGCGGAACACCGTTATTAGTGCAATGGAATGTTACTGCTTCATGTCATACATCACGTCACGGCATGTTCCTACAACGAACTTGGATCAATAGTGACTCGACTCAGACTTGACTCGGATGAGTAGTGGACTCGACTCTGATTTTTTTTTTAATGATTTGGACTTGACTCGGACTTGAACACTGGAGACTCGAACCTGGACTCGGACTCGAGGCATAGTGACTTGACTACAACACTGCTGTACACACAACCTTGTTGTGGATTTTGAATTCTTTATTAACATCTGACCAGTGTTGGGCAAGCTACTTGTCCAGTGTAGTGAGCTAAGCTATTTTTACTCAACAATAAATTAAGCTTCACTACACAAAAGCTACCACCTATAGAAATATAGCAAGCTAAGTTACACAAATGTGTTAAAAGTAGCTTAACTACATCAGAAACTACTTAACGTTGTACCAACCTAATGTCAAAGCAATTCAAAATGAGTCTGATACACTGGTTAAAACATTTATTAAAGATCAGCCAATGACCTAACACAGTGTAGACTTGCTTTATGAGCAGTATATTAAAATACAAACTGAAGTAATTACTGCTAGAAATAAAACAAAAAGGTTATTGGCCTAGTACAGTACCCAGTACTCTATGAAACAAACTACTGTTATTAGTACCAAATTAAAGGTACTGTGTAGTGTTCTACACATCTAGACATGGCTATGGGTTTACATCCATTTGACATTTCTAGGGATAACAAAACCCTATAAAAGGCATCTTTTTTTGGCCCAAGCGCGCTCCTTGTCCAGCCGTTTCATTTTATTTGGGTGGACATTCTAAAGAAGAAATGATTGATTCATAATTATTTTGTGGTCCCAAACTCCCTAAAAGCTCTTATCTGTGTAAATAAGCCTTAAAACAGATTTGTGTAAACATCCTGTCTGGTAAGCTAGGCCATGAAATTACAATATCAAAGTTTCACTACTGCTCTCTAATGAGAGTATTTTAGTCATCAGATTTGACTATCTGGAAATTAAAGGCGCCAATAAAGTTAAAGCTGATATATTTTTCTCAACAAATGTACTGTAGTTGACTATTTTGATGAGTGTTAGGCTATGTAAAACAAATGTCTAGGCTTGGCCACATGAGTGCTCTCTGGCCAAGGACCTTGAACATCACTCATGTCTGGATACCTGAACCTGATAAAACACCAAGCTAATCGAATTTTACAATTATAAAAACTATTTAAAAAAACACTACTGCCTAGCCACTTGGCTAGTCCCTTCCCGCCACACACTGCTTGCTAGTTAGCTGGGTAGCTTTCGTTTTACTAATTTACACTTAGCTAAAGTGAGTTGGGATTTACACTGACGCTAGACATTTCACTTGCATACTGCAGGAGGGAAATTAGTGATTCACCTGAATGTGAGTTCTTAGGTTGGTGTTCGATGTCTTGGACGTCGACAACAGTTTGGTTTTCGGATTACAAGGCAGACATCTGAACACGTACTTTTTATCTGAGGATTCAGCAAGTCTCATATATGTCTGAAGATAAGGCCACGGTGTGGTAGGGTCAGTTGGCTGATCTTCTCGCTCTCCTCCTGTCTCCTCCTCCATGATCCTTCCCGTGTGTGTGTGTCGTTCTGCGAGTGCTATGGCAAGCCGATGAGGCAAATTATCGTCCGTACAATAACGTGCAGTTCCAACCTGTATTTTACGCGAGCGTGCGTTTTTTACGTCACTGCGCGTTTCAAGACAGAACGCGCGGTGAAGTAAAAAACGCGCGCTCGTATAAGTTCCACTGCCGTACGCATGCGCATGTTTCGATAGATACAGACAGGAGAGGCAAAGTAGAAGCTCGCGCATTAACATGTCCAACCAACAACTCTGATTGATTATTCTTTCAAAATAGCAAACCTGGTTTCATTTCTTAGTTATGTCCTGGATTTTGTAGCGTTTGTGGACGCTACGTCGCTAGTTAATCAAAAAAATAACGTCACTACAGGAAAGTTACTTGATTCATAAAGCAGCGACGCTACGGTCAAGCTACTTGAAAATGTAGTTTAACTAATAGCTTTGCTACATGTGGCGGCGCTACTGCCCATCACTGCATCTGACAACAATCTTGCCAACACATTATGTGTATGTGCTCCTTTAATCCGACGAAATGCCATTGCAGCAGAGTGTCTCTTTGACACGTCAGTTTTGTTTAGCCAGTGGATAGTGATTCCCATAAATGCCTTGTTCACAGCTGACCAGCAATCTGCTGTTGTGCACACAGCATCGATCTCAGACAGTTCACTTTTAAGTTGAGATATGTTTTCTTTCAATTTTTTATTTAACAGTGTTTGTACTTGTTTTCTTGTTTTGATGGCACCTGTCTGGATGGCTGCAACCCCTTAACTAAGTTTATGAACGCTGGGCTTTCCACTTTGCTCAAAGGCTGCAGGTCTCCAACAATAAACTGCACCACCAGGTTGTTCATCTGCGGCTGGGAGATGACAATGGAGCCGCTACTGTACGCAGTTATTGGAATTTGTCTCGAGGATCTGTCCTGACTGTCTTTTGTTTTTTTTAGTTGCTTGCACATACCTTGAGAGGCTAGCCGGGTGCTTTAGTTTTATATGCCGTTACAGATTTGCTTTGGATGTTACTGAAGTGAGGATTTTTTTACTGAAAGTCGGCGGGCAAAGTTTGCAGAAAAATGTAAGATTGTTGCCATCATCCTCATCGACCACCTGGTCATAAAACTGTTTTAAGTGATCATACTGCTGCTTTGTCGCCTCCACGGTTGCCTCCATGCTGCTGTGGCTTCCACGCTGCATTTTGTTTTGATGACGCACGCGGCTGTAGACTACGACACTGGTAGCTGGTGTTGCCTGATTGGGTGTTTTTCCCGCTACATATTAACACCTGTTTACGGTGTGATTTAGCCGGGGTTTCGCCTGGAGGGCTCTATAGAAATTTGGCAACCTATTGAACGAAGTTGAACTGAGAAAGCGTGCCGTTCACAGACACCAGAATGAGCGAGTTCACAATAACGTTCATCAGGCTGTAATACAGTACGTTCAGTTCACGTTCGCCCAAAATATGAACGAGTTCATGAACTTTCGTTCAATGAACGCGTTCAGGCACAACACTGACTAATGGTTGCCTTCTTCCCCTGACTCTCCGCAAACACCAAAATATCACAATAATACTCAACCATAACATCCTGAATGTTACGGGCGCCGCCGTTTTGATTTGCTTGGTCCCGCCTTCAATCCCAGAGAGCAGCAGTACCACAGATCGTCACTAGGAGGCGAGGAGCAACCAAGGAACCGAGATAGCGTGGTGTGTAAACGATCGTCAGAACGAGGCTCGGCTTGGTTAACTGATCCAAGCTCGGACTGGTCTCGGCTCAGATCGGTTTAACAAGGGTAGTGTAAATGGGGCTAATGGGTCTGAGGATCTCATCTCTGTACCTAATGGCTGTCAGACTACCTCTGGCGAGCACATGGAGGGCTGTGCCGCTCCCCAAAGAAATGCCACCCCACCCTATTACTGACCCACTGCCAAACCGGTCATGCTGGAGGATGTTGCAGGCAGCAGAACGGTATTCACGGCGTCTCCAGACTCTGTCACGTCTGTCACATGTGCTCAGAGTGAACATGCTTTTATCTGTGAAAAGCACAGGGCGCCAGTGCCGAATTTGCCAATCTTAGTGTTCTCTGTAAAATGTCAAACGTCCTGCATGGTGTTGGGCTGTAAGCATAACCCCCACCTGTGGGGCCCTCATACCACCCTAATGCAGCCTGTTTCTGATTGTTTAAACAGGCACATGCACATTTGTGGCCTCCTGGAGGTCTTTCTGCAGGCCACTGGCAGTGCTCCTCCTGTTCCTCCTTGCACAAAGGTAGAGGTAGCGGTCCTGCTGCAGGGTTGTTGCCCTCCTACGGCCTGCTCCACGTCTCCTGGTAGCGCCTCCATGCTCTGGACACTACGCTGACAGACACAGCAAACCTTCTTGCCACAGCTCGCATTGATGTGTCATCCTAGATGAGCTGCACTACCTGAGCCACTACCACTCGAGTGAAAGCACTGCCAGTATTTAAAAGTGACCAAAACATCAGCCAGAAAGCAGAGGAACTGAAAAGTGGTCTGTGGTCACCACCTGCAGAACCACTGCTTTATTGTGGGTGTTTCGCTAATGGCCTATAGTTTCCACTTGGTGTCTATTCCATCCACACAGCAGCAGGTGAAACTGATTGTCAGTCAGTGTTGCTTCATAAGTGAACAGTTTGATTTCACTGAAGTGTGATTGACTTGGAATGACATTCAATTCAATTCAATTTTTATTTATATAGTGCCAAATCATGAAACATGTCATCTCAAGGCACTTTACAAAATCAAGTTCAATCATATTATACAGATTGGGTCAGATTATACAGATTGGTCAAAAATGTCCTATATAAGGAAACCAGTTGATTGCATCGAAGTCCCGACAAGCAGCATTCACTCCTGGGGAACCGTAGAGCCACAGGGAGAGTCGTCTGCATTGTACATGGCTTTGTTGCAATCCCTCATACTGAGCAAACATGAAGCGACAGTGGGAAGAAAAACTCCCCATTAACGGGAAGGAAAACCTCCGGCAGAACCAGGCTCAGTATGAACGGTCATCTGCCTCGACCGACTGGGGTTACAGAAGACAGAGCAGAGACACAACAAGAGACAAAAAAGCACAAAAGCACACATTGATCTAGTAATCTGTTCTACATTAGATTGTGTTGTTTAAGAGTTCCCTTTATTTTTTGAGCAGTATATTTAAAGTTTATTGTACCACCTGTATTAAATACTTAATAAACAAAAATTGTGGTTTTCTCACACATTATTAAACTTGGACATATTTAAAACAGGAACCTATAAGGTTACTGAATAGAAACAAATAAATTGAATAGCCCAAAATATATGAAACACTAATAATCCCCACAAAAGCCCTCACCATCAACTGAGCTTTTTGCATCATGTTGGTAGAGGAAAACTTCACCAACGCTTGAAGGTTAATTCAATTCAATTCAATTTTTATTTATATAGCGCCAAATCATGAAACATGTCATCTCAAGGCACTTTACAAAATCAAGTTCAATCAGATTATACAGATTGGGTCAGATTATACAGATTGGTCAAAAATGTCCTATATAAGGAAACCAGTTGATTGCATCAAAGTCCTGACAAGCAGCATTCACTCCTGGGGAAGCGTAGAGCTACAGGGAGAGTTGTCTGCGTTGTCCATGGCTTTGCAGCAATCCGTCATACTGAGCAAGCATGAAGTGACAGTGGAAAGAAAAACTCTGCATTAACGGGAAGGACAAACCTCCAGCAGAACCAGAACCAGGCTCAGTATGAACGGTGTTACTGTTTTCACCGTACTCCGTCTACGGTGAAACACCCTCGGTGGACCCAGCTCTTTTTACCCAGTCAGGCGACCCCCACTTACTCATTACCTTGAATGTAGGAGGCATAAAACAGACAAGTATACTTTTAGTTATATTTTATCTACGTAAAGACAGAGAAACAGTTACAGTCACACCGGCGCTGATGGGCTCTTGATCGGCAAGAAGCCCCGATTGCTCATCACACATACATTATATAGGGATCTAGGTACACACCCATGCAAGGGCTGTACACATCCAAACTGTGACATCAGCAGAGAAACTGTGTCACCTCCGGGGTGGTATCTGATAGATATGTGCCAATCTTTTGGGTCAGTGCTACATACCCAGCCATCACTGCATCTCAAGACGTCTTAAGATGTGTCTCAAGACACATTTGCTGAGATGTCTTGGTAAGTCAAGACGTGTCTATAAGACGTGTCTATAGACATGGTCTTAAGATGTCTTGAGATGACTTGAGATGTCTCAAGATGTCTTGGAAATACGAAGATGTCTTGAGATATCTGAAGACGTCTTAGAACTAAAATTTAGTAAAATATCATAATCCACTATTCCTTAATAATAGTTTACAAATTATTTGTTTATATAAAAGAATGACAAACCCTATATGACACACTGAGTATTTAATAATAAAACATAGGGAAAAACAGTTCAATGTATTGCAATTATTGCACATACTGTACATGTTAAGAGGGTTAGGTTTGACATCAAGTTACGTGTGTGTGTGTGTGTGTGTGTGTGTGTGTGTGTGTGTGTGTGTGTGGTAAGGTTTACTTTGTATAAGAGTGTAGATATACATTTCTAAGAAACAATTTGTTCCTTGGATTGTGAATTATTTTTTTTTCAACTAATTGACAATACTGTCCATTGGTGGCAGCAGACTTTGTCCCGATCCAAAGGTTTTCAATTGGCTCCCAGAAGCATTTGTGGTGGAGGAACAGGAGGGTGTCAGTGATGGCTGATGTTGGAAAAATGATTTTTCCGCCTTCTTGATACTGTTTGCAGCCTGTCAGTGGGTCTATTGTGCGTTGCAGCAAGAAAGTGGTACCCTCAAACAGGACCAGTGGAATATCTGGGGAGATACATTGTGCATGTAGCTATGGGATAAAAAAATTATCGCTAGTAAAACTGTAACTTAACAGAGAGACACAACAAGAGAGACAAACTAGCACAGAAGCACACATTGATCCAGTAATCTGTTCTACATTAGATGGTAATAGTGGGTGATCTGTCTTCCCTGGATGATGTCACAGCTAACAGAACACCAGACCAGATGTACCTACTATGAAGAAAAAAGAGAGAGAACAAAAAAAGTTAAAAGCTGAATTGATGACAAACAAGGAGCAGACATTATTCACAGACCAACGCATTTCAGCTTGTGGTCTTCAGGGTCATTCCTGAAGAAGGCCACAAGCAGGCTGAAGCTTTCGTCTACCAGTTCATTGACCCTCTTCATGCACCTTGAAAGTTGGTGAAGTTGTTCCAGAAACTAATGGATTTCTTTTTCGATCATATTACAATTTTTTTGTGTAATGCCCTCCATATTTCTGTCATCACACCCCTGCCTTCTGGGCACATCAGTGAGTTTTGGTTGAAAAGTTGACTTTGCTTTGACATGCAGACTGAATGAGAGCTATTAACCTTTAATCGACAATTAACCGTAAGTTGATTGTTTCCATCCCTACTTCCTACATCCTTTTTTAATCCTTACTTAGCATGGGGCTCTAATTAGCTTTAGACACTGTCAGGCATCTAAACCATGCATGCCTTATATTTGGTAAACCTCAACATATGACTCAGATTTAGGAATGTGTTGTCACAAAGCATTTTGTTCAGTTCAGTTTGCATTCCATTTACACTCGATAGTTCGGTTACCAAGCTCGGACCGGTCTCGGCACAGTTAAACAGGGCTAGTGTAAACGGGGTATAAGTCCGACCTATGCTGTCTTCTTGCCACCACTCACTGGACCAGAGTCGTACCACAGGTTTCCTCACAACTTCCCCATACGTCATTGAGCTGTGAAAGGGCAAGAGAACAAATTAACAGCTCTCCTAAAAAGGTGGGTTTTAAGGCCACATTTAAAAGCATCCACAGTCTATGGGGTCCTCAGGTGGTCAGGGAGAGCATTCCACAGCCTGGGAGCAGCTGAGCAGAAAGCCTGATCTCCCATTGTACATTGTATTTTCCCTGGGAAGCCAAAGCCTTGGGTTTTAAATCGTGTGGCTTGTAATGGAAAAGTATTTTTTTGTGATTAGACTGAAAAATAATACGCTGTGACACATAATTGTGAAAAAGATTGATACATTGGGAAAAAAATTACAAAATGAAGATGTGGTTTACTTTGCATTCAGCCCCCTGTATTCTTGCACCGCTATATAAAATCTGGTGCAAGCTTTAGAAGAGCCTTCTTGGTAAAGAGTATCCCTATGTGTAATTTAAATGCGCTTCTTGGAATGTTGTTTAATAACTTTTGTCAAAGAATTGACCTGGCTGCGGTCACCCCAGGTTCTTTTCCTGAATAATGTGGTGTTTAAGTATGTTGTAGACTTCTGTAGTAATAAAACGACTCGAAACAGAAACTATATTTTAACATATTTAATCTAAAAAGCAGAGGGATGTTTACAGCTTCAGTACTGGGCTCTGATACACCACGCAACGGGCAGATTTCTGGACGCCAGAGAGAGCCCTGTTCATTACTCACACATTAAGTATGACCCATTGTGTACACTCATTCAAGGGCGTGCACAGTATATCAGTGTTCCTTTCATCTCATTGGTGGAGAGGATCATACTATAATGTAGACGTGTCCTATTTTACACATCTTCCCCCAATCAGTCATTCAATCCAATCTAAGTATGTCAGGTTCTGTGTCTCCAGAGTCTGTTAAATATCTGTAATTTCCATGGTAACTGCCTTTCTCGGTCTAGTCTCTGTGATCTTATAATCCCTAACACTGTCCCCTGCTTTAAAGTTCTGAACACAAACTAAGATTTCTGCACTGGATTTTAGATTCAAGAGGATGAATCTAGGGAGTGCTGGCCTAGTGGTTAGAGCAGCGCGCTTGCACTCAGAGAAGGAAGCAAGCACCCGGTTCGATCCCCAGTGCCTGCACTCTGAGTCCTTGAGCAAGATTGCTCCCCGGGCGCCGCACAGTGGCAGCCCACTGCTCCCCTACGGGATGGGTTAAAAGCAGATACCACATTTTGTTGCTTGTACTTGTGACAGTGCAATAACGATAAAATTGAATTCTATTAAATTCTATGAACACAAATACAAGCCACATTTTTCAGACGTTTGTTAAAAATGTTGAAAACTGTTACATGCTTTATCTCAAAATTATGTACCAATTAACACATAAACTCCCAATAAATACTGCTGTAATGTAATAGGATGAGAATATGTTTGCAAGGCTCCGGATGCCATAACTTGGCTATTGGTGGGACAGTGAGGGTGACAGAACTTTTCTTTCTTTCATTACTGCAACTATAACATTTTATGGGAACTGAAGTGCTACATTTGAAAGTCCACTGTCTCAACATAAACATAGAAACACATTTAACATGTCTTTAATCTTGGATTATGTTGCAGGTATAAATACTAATTGATTCTGAGGACGGAATGCACAGATATAAGGAAATGCACAGCTTTATACTTTATCTGTATTTTTGTACAAAACAACCTTTTTATAGGCCTGAAAATTGTTGTGGAGAAAAGTGGGGCTTTTATTTGAGCAAGGTATTTTTACATCTTGAGTAAAACTATACTTTGAAAAACAAGTTTTGAGCATAGAAAATGTCATTTTATATAGTAATCCTGGATAGTAAAAGCGATTTTGTCAGTTTTTACTAAACATACAAAGTATTATTTTTATTTCACACTCTAGGTTATGGTTATATTCCAAACTTTTGTTTCTGTTCAGAGAAACTTCCACCAAGCAAAAATTGGAGATGCGGCCTAAGGACTTCAAGAAGGAAGGTAAAATCTGTACACTGCGTACAGAAGATGACAACGATGATGAGGATAACAACACCTGGAATGGAAACTCTACCCAACAGATGTAGAACCTTGTATGGCATCAAGTTGCAGCTCTTCCACACCCTCTGCCCCTGCTTTGTATGTTATTGGGATTTATTTTTTCTTTTTCCTACTCTTCTTTCTCCAACCACAGCACTTGCAGCTTTGTACTTTGTCTGCATGCTAAAGTAAAAATGGTCAGTTCAGTTCCATTTGAGCTTAAGATGAGTAAAGAAGTCCTGAATATAACAGGTTGAATGGTGCATATTTTGATTAATATCAGTTGTTTTGACACTTTTTTTGGTCCTTAATTATTGATTTGGTAAATCAAATAAAAAGATGCCAACCAGTCATTGGCAACTTATTGTGTCTGCCATCAGATTTTTTCAAAAAGAACAAACTTGCATCCTAAAAAGCCTTTGAAGCTGGATTTACAGAAATGCCGCTGGGAGTGGAAGTGCCCCTCAATCCTGGTTGTTTCTTTATAAAAGCATTATGCATTACACTAGAACACATCAGAAGTGTGTCAGCTAGCTACTGAAACAGGATTAAATGTCTGCTTTGTACTGCTTGATTTGGTATGGCAGTATATCTTTCAACTGTCTAAAATATGAAAAGCTGTAGTTTCATTCATTTAAAAATATTAAAGAAATGTAAAAAGAAACTGATTTGATTAATCATTTATTAGACTTGTTACCAGCTCGTGTAACATTCAGCTTGTTAGTTGATTACCTGCTTCATTTGTAGAAAATTTACATATGCATATGTCAGAATATAGATTACCATAAATTAGAAATGCTCAGGTTAGATATTTATTCAACAATTGTTGCACTTGCCACCAAAATGTAATAATTAAGTCCCTTCTACCATAGCAATTTGTCAGAAATCTTTCCATATCTTTATTTAAGACCTTTTCATGGCAATAAAATTTTGCCTCACTTATTGTACATTACATTTGTCGTGTGTTAACTGTATTAATCCAATAATTTAATACTAGTACTTAATTTACTAATATACATTTCTGCCAGAACTACTATTGCTAAAACATCCTGAAAAGCTGAGAATTTTAACGAAGCTCCAAAGCATTATTAAAAAAGCATCAGTTAATGGGGGCATTAACAAGACCAAAATGTTTTAATTTTTATCATTCTAGTTTTGACCTATTTTAAATATTTGAGGGGGGAGGGGGAGATCCTGGAAGCCAAATAAGTGGCAAGTGGTCATATTCTTCTGGCTAATTGGTGTAATTTTGCTTATAATTTACAATTTCATCATAATAAATAGCCTGATTCTCCAAACTTTGGACAGTCACTGCAGATCTTTAAACTGTCTATGAACAGAAAACTGACAGAAGTTATATTAGCAAATAGGTTCATATGAGCTCAACAAACAAACTACACGCCATCCTCAATAATATACAGCCATTTTACAGAAAGTTGCATTAATTTCAATACTATGTAATAAGATCCCATGAAAGAGTGGTTTTTGCTCCAAAAAAAAGCTGTGAATAAATGTTGACATAAGTTCTGCAGCAGGGGGTCATCACTCTCCAGTAAACAGAGGGTTGGCCACAGTAGTGGTGGGATTCTGGAACAGTGGATTGTCCGCCTGGTAATAAAAAGGGTTTACCATTAGTTACATTTGTGTACAACAATCTTTATTTCAATCATGTCAACACAACCCTTTCTAAGGATGAGAATTTATCAATGAGATGATAAAAACCTTGAACACTTTGTTTCTACTTCTGACCCATTCTTTGCTAGAAGAATACTACATTTTCAAGTAAGAGCTAGGAATATAATTTCAACAGGTATGTACATGGGACTTTTCCAACCCTGAGAATGGAGGATGTAGGACTAAATTCAAGAAGACTGCATTTTTTGTGTTTGGAACAAAGATTGACTCGTGGGGTCTCTAATCATAGACATAACCATTTTATTTATCAAGAGAATTTCAGATGGCATATTTATTTTAAAAGTGCTTGACTTCAGTTAGAAAAGTAATAAAAAAGATACATTTCCACCATTTAACTTGAAGGGCTCGTGCTTTACATGTCAGCCTTAGTAATAGTATCTCAGACAATCACTATTGGGGATGTAGAAGATACATTTTCCAAAAAAAATGTTTTAAAGTCAATCTCAATCTGACCATAACCACTTTCATTTAATAGAGGCAGAGTCAATTACCAATACTGAGCAGTCAATCTGCTAAATAAAACAAATTATATAGAATAATTACACACTGATGTTTTCAAACCTTTATTTCCGTTAAACTACAATGATTTTCCATTTACAGTTAATGGAAACACCTTAAGATTAGAATATTACATCAGGCCAATAAAAACATTTTTAACACTGAAGTGTGAGCATTATGAAAAGTATGTTTTGTCACGGTACAGTTTTGGCCTGCCTGTCTCCCCATGAACTTTCCAGATCTTTCCACCTCTCATGCAGCCCAGTTTTCACTCCACCTCCTCATTAGTTCCACCTGCTGTTCCTAATTAAACCTCCCTTCAGTCTGCTCTTCCCCGCCGGATTGTCTTCATCCAAACCACATCCTGCCTCGTGCTTCTCACGTTTGCTAGTTACAGCGTCCCACGCCTGCTAGTCAGAGCTTCCTACATCTGTCAGTCAGATATTTTCCCACGTCTGCCTGTCAGATATCCCCAGATCTGTCAGTGATTTTCCCATGTCTGCCTGTCAGAGCTCCCCTTGTGTGTCAGTCAGAAATTTTCCTACATCTGCCTGCCAGAGTTCCTTTCGTCGTCGCCTGCCTGCCCACCTGCAAGTTATCTCTCTGCTGTGTTGCTGGTTCTCCTGCTACCCCAGCGCTCCAAGTAATCTCTCTGCTGTGCTGCTGGTTCTCCTGCTACTCCAGCACTCCAAGAACTCTCTCTGCCGTATTGCTGGCTATTCCTGTCTCCCAGCGTACTTCTGACTCCACAGCACAGCACCCGCAGCTCTGTCTCTCTCTCCAGTCCTCCAGCTCCTGCCATCTACATCTTTCTGCTCCTGCTCAGTCAAGACTGGTTCTCATCCCCCACTACTCATTACCTTTAATAAATCTCCAGAAACTAAGCTCAGTGTGTGGTTGTGTCCGGGTTTATCAAGATAAATCGTGACATGTTTAATACTTGCTTAAAGCTATAGTTCGTAATCCTATTCAGACACTTTTTGTTATACTGGGTAAAATCCTCCTTCCATCCTGAAAGCATTAAATATTTTATGTAAAAGGTTAAAAGAAAATCTATCTCTGTGGGAGCGGCAAGCCTGTAAAAACTAACTAATCACTGTTCCTCACACCGAAGTGAGAAGCAAACCGAGTTCATGTTTATGAGAAGAAGAGGAAGGCCTCAATAGAAAGAAATAAGACCGAAGTTGATTTGGGACATTTTTTTTCACGTGATCCCCCCGAGGAGCGGCAGAGCAGGTAAAGATGGTCTTGTGCATGCGCAGTTATTCAAAAAAGGACTTGAGGAAACTTCTTGCAAAATCGCCAACCCTAGTTTTAAAGGTAATTTTCTAAAGCCACTTTTAAAGCTGAGTTTACCTTTAACTCTTCTGACTGAAGATGACTCTTGGAGAAGAGACGAAACATTTCATCAAAGAACCCATCCAGAGAGCCTACCCAATTTTTTCCTTTTCTTTTTTTGAAGTATTGTGTGAATGTGTATCTGGTGAAAAGAAAAACTTACATTGGCCCACTTGGATTTCTTCTTTTCATTTTCAAATTTCCTGAACTCCTTCAGGTCCTTCATGTGGATCATTAACTTGATCAGCATCAGCAGCAGAATTCCAATTAAAGCCACAGCTGCAATGGAACCTGCTATGATAGCTATGACACTGGGTGGCTCCGGGCATTCTGGAAAATTAGAAATAAACTGAATGATATAGTACAGTTCCCACAATATTAACCACAGCATGCTCTAAAGCCCCCAAACTCTGACATAAAAGTAAGGCCTTGTGGTGCCAATGTCAGCCAAAAAATGTTCAAATGTAAGATGGGGGGGGGCAGATTCAAGGTGCTAATAAACATACAATAAAAGACGCAAAAAATGCTGACATGCCCATGCAACTAAATGGCAGAATCATATTTTTTATTATATTTTAACAACAAGGTAAACACAAGATATCACACAACATAATCAACATAATAAAATACAAACAGCCCCCTCTCGCACACCCAAGCACTGTCCCAGCTGCCTCGGTCACAATTTTGAGGAGCCCAATTTTTACAAAAGAGGAGGAGGAGTTTGTCAGAAAGTGCATACCTGATCCTTCCAGATGTAATGTGTTTAGAAGTTAATTAAGCCAGAGCTTTAAGGGAGTAGCATCTCTTATTTGAGAGAGTAAGAAGTTTCTTTATGATAATACAATTGGTTATAAAACATTAATGTACACTGTTAAGCACCACAGTATTATGAAGTGCTAAGAATAATTAAGGGATCCGGGTTCAACTGTTCATAAAAAGGTAGGCATCACATCAAAGATGTAAACCCAGTATTTTTAAATCTTGGCAATGATAAAACAAAACCTTGATTTAAAGTATCTTCAGTTAGGAAGCATTTCGCACAGATGGGATAGATCTCAGCAGAGGTAGATAAATATGCCTTCAGAAATTAAAAACCCTGCCTGGTTTTCCCCTTTATCCTGTTCACTTAACGAGGTGATTTTAATCCCTGCCTCAATACAAATATTCTTATAGAGCAAGGACTCTTTAGCCAAAGCGGAAGTGCATCAACAGTCGCCATAATTGCTGTACGAATAGAGCAGTCAGTAAGGAAGGAGGTAGGAAAAGTAGCCTGTATGCTCCCTCCTGCGGCTAGTTTTGCCTAGGAACCCTGCGATGTCCCTTGCCGGTACTAAAAAGCCTTAAGGTATCCCGTAATCCTTTGTGTGACATGACGTGAAAGCACAGTCCCCTCAGGGACTTGTAGTTCTTTTCAGAAGGCTGTAGGCCTGGATTTGACTTGTCATCAATGTGCGTTTCTGTCACATAATGACCACAGAGATAAATTCAAGACAGCAGTACTTATTTTCTCCCCACGATAGAGTTCTTACTGTTCACCCCGTGAAAGCTCAAGGAACAGGAGCTAGAAGCTATCATTAAGGGTATTCGGATGGAGCCTTTGTCTGCTGTGGATCTGGAAATGCAAATGGTTGGAACTAACGACTTTTTACTCTCTGAACCACACCTGTGGATTTCAGGGCAGATTCTATACAGCCAGCCTCGGGCGCGCTTGTGGCGTAGCAGGCAGCGCGACCCATGTACGGAGACCTTAGTCCTCGACGCGGTCGACCCGGGTTCAAATCCGACCCGTGGTCCTTTGCCGCATGTCTCTCCCCCTCTTCCACCCCCTTACTGTCAGCCTACTGTAATAAAAAGTGAGCCACTAGAGCCCAAAAAAAAAAGATTCTATACAGCCTTCCTCTAGAGAAGGTTGGACGGTGGAAAGTTTTGAATTGAATCAAACAATGTCTTGCATTGTAAGAGCATTTAGTCCCTTCTGTCTCCAAAGTCTAAATGTGGCATCAAAAGTAGATGATTTAAAAGCAGGATTGTCTGCTCTGGCCACGGCTAAATATAAATACTTCCATTTAAAATTTGATTTGATCTGCTTAAAAATATGTCTGGTACTGTGTACATACCTCTTTCTTTCAGTATTTCAGCCTTGTAGTCATCCAATCCAAATAGCTGCTCCAGCTTGAATTTGATCCAGCATCCCTTACTGTCCTTCTGCTGGCATTCTTTGGCAGGTAGGTTAAATTTCTCAACAATCTCATAGGAACTGATGCCTTGGCAAAGATTGTTGCATTCATTTTTCAAAGATTTCGAATCAGGGTGAAGACATTCAATGCATTTCCTGAAGAAAAAATAAATAGTAAAGGTTGTAAAACAGATCAAGGCAGGTCACTAGCACCAGTAACATTTTCAAAGTCACCACAACTTGAATCTTCTTACAGTTTGTTCTGGCATTGGTCTGGGCAGCCAAGGCATTTCTGGCAGTCTGGTCCCTGATATCCCTCTTTGCATTCACAAAGGTTACATACGCAGTCCCCTCTGTTATAGCACACAGTGTTGTTTGGCGTACGACAGCCCTCCTCAGAAACTTCACACTGACAGGCAGAGCCCACATAACCAGGATTGCATATGCACTTCCCGCAGTTGCATTTACCATTTCCTAAAAGTAACAAGGATTGTAGAGAGTTAAAATGTTGTCAAAAATTCACTTTAATTTTCCATTACATTAAGATATTTCCTCCTCCACTTGAGCCTTTTTAAAAATGTCATAATTTCTGCTTGAGTTAAGTTATAATTATAAATAATTTAAGATCATTCTCATTTTCAAACTGGATTTTATATACATCCAGCCTTCATTCTTTTTTTTCTTTTTTTTTGTGGCTCGCTTTTTTAACACAGTAGGCTGACAGAGAGGGGGTGGAAGAAGGGGAGAGACATGCAGCAAAGGACCACAGGTCGGAGTCGACCTGGGTCGACCGCGTCGAGGACTAAGGCCTCGGTACATGGGCTGGGCTGCGCTACCTGCTGCGCTACCTGCTGCGCCACCAGCGCGCCCCTACTTCCGGCCTTCATCTTGCTAATTTGAAACTCTGGCATCCATCTTACTGCATCTGTAAAGCCCTTAATGTCTAACTTTTAACTTTCATCTCTGTCCTCATAAATAGCATCTCGTAAAAAACAACAACACTTATCCTATTGAGAGATGATATGACCTGTTGGTGCGAGTAACATTCACTAAGCAGGAAGAGCCTAAAGGCATGTTTATTTATACAACCATTTGTATGGTTGAACATAAACACCAAAGAAATATGTATTGTGAAATGTGACAGAAAAAAATAATAATTTGCACACGTTTTGGCTTCTCAGAGAGCTTTGTCTGATACACTCCTGCAATTGTACAGTATTTTACATCGTTCTGTAATGTGACTGTCTTTTTTAACTTCAACGTTTAAATCAGATGCTAAAGAGTATTTGTACACTTTTTTGTGAATTCTGAGCCAGTGTCTCACCAAATATTGTATTATGGCTGAGGCATAATGTCATTTAATGACAACAAAGGGTGTTGATTCTTGAACTGCTTGATAGTAACACCTATAATATAACATTGCATCAGTAGAGTTCAGTACATGAGAAATGTTCTTCCTCTGGGTTCTTCTTGTGCTACCAACACATTCTCTTTGCAACAGGGTCTGTTTAAAATGAGAACTGCAGTAAAAGTTGTTTTCTAATTCTAAAACTATGTTTCATCTTCTAATAAAGTATGTTTTAATTGTGCTTAGTAAGGCCTGACTTTCTCTGGTTTGCTGAGGCTGTGTACAAAGAATTTTGCTTGTAAGGTTTTGAGATGAGAAGGAAAACATCCTGAACCATTGAGGTGATTTCATCTTCTACATATACGGAATTTATAAAAGGCATTGCTGGTCATGCTGTTGACAGAACCAGTTTGCAAACTGACCCAGGGAACAGTATACCCAAGTCTTTAAAGGCATGTTGATACCAGAACTGGCTTGCAGTTCCACTACCAGCATTCTACTGCCTAATGCTATAGTTTGACCCCCGATGTGTTCCACACCATGTTTGCTTTATTTAGTGATTTACGTACGACCTTTATAGCTGCCACTTGAATATAAGTAGATATAAAAGGTCCCAAATCCATATTTAGGTCTTTGAGAAATACTTTGTAAAGTAGATGTAATAATATAATTTACTTAAAAAACAGTGTGAAAATGATACTCTACCTGCACATAACTTATTCTGGAATTTCTCACAGTGTTCATCATCACACTCGCAGTAATCTCCATGGTAAGAGTTTCCATCCTGTGTAGTGTGGCACTGGCATCTGCCACATACACAGTCTCCTCGACCCTCACACTCTGAACTCCCATTTTGCTTCTGACAGGAAGCTCGCAGAAACTGTTCATTCTTATCACCAACAGCACAGTCACAGTACTGACCCACATAACCTGTATCGCAGCTGCAGAGTGAAAGTTTAAAAATGACAATACAAAATATTTAGAATCATGCTTGATTAAACTTGTCTTTTTTTTAACCATAATCCCATTTTTTACATATAAATGTATATTCTATACATACAACCCTTTCTCATACCCAGGTAAACCTGTCCAGGGTTTTTGGAGGGGCTCAGGAAGATAATCTAGTAACAATGTACCAGATACCAGCATTAAAAATAAGTGAAAGAAACTCATATGGGCAGTCACATTAACATTTACTTCACTATTGCCTCATGACCACTGACATAGCAGAGGTAAACATCTTGCTATATTTAGAGCTTAAACACTTTTTTTAAATTCTTTGTCCAAGATAGCAGCTTTTTCCACTCCTATCTCTCAGGGAGGCGGGGATACATTAAGATGGGAAATCTCACCTCTACTACCAGATTGGCTACCTCCGGTGTCCCCCAGGGGTCATTCCTGAGCCCCCTGCTCTTTTAAATCTACATGCTTCCTCTTGGTAATATCCTCCGAAGCCATGGCATAAGCTTCCACTCATACACTGATGACACCCAAATTTACCTCCAAACCTCTCCTGACAGACCTTTTGTTTGCCAGACCTCTTACTACCATCTGAGGAACATTGCTAAACTCAGACCCTCACTCTCCCAAACGGATGCTGAAAGACTGCTCCATGCCTTTATCACATCTTGCCTTGACTACTGTAACTCCTTACTAGCAGGTCTCCCCTCCAAATCCATCCAGAAGCTACAGTTTGTCTAGAACAGTGCTGCCTGCATCCTGACCAAAGCCCCGAAATCCATCCACATCACCCCTGTCCCCCATTCCCTCCACTGGCTCCCTATCAACCAGCGGATAACCTTTAAGTTACTCCTGCTGGTGTACAAGACTGTCAACCACCCTGGTCGAACCTATCTTCAGGACCTTCTTTTCCTCAGTCTGCATCTCGGTCACTCAAATCTTGCACCCAGAATGTCCTCACTGTCCCCTGTACTAGGCTATGAACTATGGGTGACCATGCACTCTCCTCCCTGGGGCCTTGGGTGTGAAATCAGCTGCTTGACTAATTTGTTTCATATTGCCTTCAACAAATAAGACTTCCCCTATAATTTTCTTGTTCAGAACTGCAATTGTTGGCCATATTTTAATATTATTATTTTAGATTTGTCATGTCTTTAATCTTCATTTTATGATTAGTTATACTAGATTGTTTTGAACCTCATTTGTTCTAGAACTGAAGCACCTTAAGAAGTTGCAAGATTTTAAAGTGTGCTATTCAAATAAAATGTATTATTATTATTATTATTATGGAAAATCTTTCTCAACTGAACAATATCTTTTTTATGCAAGAACTCCTACTGTGGCTATTAAACAAATTAATATGTAGAAGAAACCCAATAACCAGATAGAGTAGTAGCAGTGTTTGCTTGTTTCTAACCAACGGTTAATCTTGGTCAGAGATTTCCAAAGTCTGTCATCAAAAGCTGAGAATTCAAACTCAAATTACAGTTCACTGGCAACCCTCTGAAGAACATGATGGTCTGCTGAGGAGCTAATTCAAACATCAGAACCAGCATGCTTCAGAACTATTGTATGCTGTACGGACACATCTAAAGCATGTAAAACATTGGGTGTTGAGGCTTGCAGTTGGGCAAACCTTATTTAGTTCATACTCTTCATAATCTTGGTTGGAAGCTGAATCTGTTGGATTTACATTGTCGTAATAACTGTACAAATACTTCTGGCCATTTTTATGCCCCCACTTGGGGTAAACCAGCTGTGAAGATATCAAAACAGAGTCTTGTGCTTTACTTGTACAATAAACTTCCCTCAAGTAGCAACTCTTCAGTGTCCCTGAAAGACCACTACAGTTTAATTAGGTTTGGCACACCTAATTTGGACATTATATACAGATCACTGTCAAGTCAGCCAAATCAACCTCTTTGGGAGCTGTCACGGATGGCTCACATGATTGGGTGGCTTTATGTAGACTGGAAGGTCTACACCAAACTCTTTCATCTATGTCTTAATGGACCTTGCTTGTCATGTTGAACTGTTCCCACAAAGTTGGGAGCATGGGGTACGCTAAAGGATTCAGAGATCCTTTCACTGGAACAAAGAGTTCAAACCAAGCTCCTGAAAAAAAACTTACACCAGAACCCCCACTCCAGAAAACTTTACTCTTGACACAATACAGTCAGACAAGTACCATTCTCCAGGCAACTACTAAACCCAGACTCCTCCATCAGATTACCAGATGGAGGAGCCTTTTTCGTCTCTCCAAAGAATACACTTTCACATCTCTAGAGTCCAGTGGCAGCGTGCTTTACATCACTTCATCCGGTGATGTATGGTCTAGTGCAGGTGCTCAGCCATGAAGACCCATTCCATGAAGTCCTCTACGCACTGTTCCTGAGCTAATCTGAAGGCCAAATGAAGTTTGGAGGTCTGTAGCGATTGACTATGCATAAAGTTGCCGACTTCTGTGCACTATATGCCTCAGCATCCGCCTCCCTGCTCCATTAGTTTATGTGGCCTACCACTTGGTGGCTGCCATTCCCAATCGCTTCTACTTTCTGATAATACCACTGATAGTTAATACATTTCACGACTGGACTAGTTGCAGGGATAGCATCCTATCCAGGTAACACGCTGGAGATCACTGAGCTCTTGAGAGCGACCTATTCTTGGTAGAAACATTTTGCATACCAAAGGGCTTGAATTTATACATTTGCGGCCAATGAAGTAATTTTAATGACTCTGATTAATTGGATGGAAGAGGAAATTAGTGTATATTTTACTGAAAATACAAACTTATAAAATAAGCATCAATCATGATTGATTTTGAGGAAAAATACTTACCTACACATACCACAGTTGATGCTTCCTCTATTTGTACAGTGTGTCTGATTGATGCCTGTAGGATCATTACATTGGCACTCACAGTTGGTAGAAATGGTTACTGTTAGTTTGTCTTTAATCCCAAGTGGGCTGATAGTGAAGGACTCTTTCTCCATACATCTGTCCACTGTCACAGTAATCTCAAAAATTATCTGTAAAGAGAAAAAAAGAGATCAGCTGGGTTTAAAAATATTAAAACAACAAACCTGGTTAAACTTTACTACACATGTATCAGAGTTACAATGCTACAGCTAAAGCACTATTCCGCATACCTACATCACAATTTCAACTATCGGTATCTCAACTAAAATGCCACAGCACCGAAGAATTTTCAAGTTGATCTAGATAAAAAAAATACTATTCAAGAAATTTAGTCTGTTAAACTTGAATTTATCCAACTGAGTTCCACTTGATCCTGCTCAGCATTCTGCAGGCACCAAGTAAAGTTGTATTGATTCTCTCTTAATTTCAAAAATGTAATTAATCTTGTGATCATCTGAGCAAAATAAAGTATTTAAAATATGATTATTTTAAATAATTTGCAATTTGTGAAACCTTTTCTACATGTTAATATTGGTGTCATAAGTTTTAACACTTTTTGCTTTTTACAAATACACAAGTTTTGCAAGTCATGAAATTTATTTTAGACTCTTTTTAGTTTAGAATGTCACGGCCCTTTCCTCTGACCTGCAGGGGTGGTTCCTCCTGCAGGCAGAGGCAGGTCTTATTAATTGGAGCCACTTGGGCTCACTATATAAGTTGGGCTCCATTAACACTCTCTCTCTCTCTCTCTCTCTCTCTCTCTCTCTCTGTTCCTCCAGGTACTCACTTTGTTGGTTGGTTCAGTTTGGTTTTGGTTAACATTCAGACACATTCTCACATACATGCTCACCCACTCATACACTGCACACACTAAACATTCTTACAGACTCACATCTCATCCCTGTTTTATTTATTTAAAGTTACTTATAGGTTACAATAAACGATTGGCCTAAACCGTTTTGTCTCCCCTCCTTTTTGTCATGGGCATTGAGCCGGCCTGTGACAAGAATAAGTCCAGTTTGGACAGCTTTAAATGTATTTCAGTTTTGAGCTGATCATCATCCAGGTTTATTAAAAGCTGAAATAGTCCTTTCCTAAATCTATGATCTGGATGCCAACTTCAGCAATGTTCAACAGATGAAGATTTTGCCACGGAAAATCGGAAGAGATGAAAATTGGCACATTATTCAGACAAATCTTTGTGAGTATCTGGTTTCTAGTATTTCACAACAGAAAACTATCGGCTGGTAACGAAAATGCTTAAAAATGTCAAACTGCTTCAGATAAGTCCCCTGATGCAGCCCTGACTTATGTACCGAGGATCAGCCGAGACCGGCTCATTGCCCCTAGGCATCCGGTGGAGCTTAGGAGCTACAACACAGCTTTTTTTTGTATGCGCCCAATTAATCTCTAATATGACCATTTTGTTCCCTTCTACTTAGTGTTTGTGCGGAAAATAATATGATGACTGTTAGCTTGAATGGAGCATCCCCAAGCTGAAGCCAGAATGGACACAGGGGTTGCTGCTTTGGCATCAGTAACTACTACTGGCATACATTTTATTAGAAATACTGTATTTAATTCAAAGATCTGAAAATTATAATTTTCATTGTATTATGCCAGGATAAAGAATAGTTAAAAGCTCCTACAAACACTGACCTTGTTACCCACACGAACGTCATCACAAACCCCTTTGTTGGGGCCTTCTTGTTTTGGATTATCACAATGTGGCTTGTACTCAACTCTGACATTGTCAGGAAGACTGTCATGAGTCAATGTGACTTTAGATGACAATTTCTGTAAAAACAAACACATTTAAAATATCTGTCCAATGTGTACAAAGCCAGAATACAATTATTATTTTAAAATGTGTGAATAAAACAGTACAATACAAAAGGATGAGTAGCAGACTTACATTGTAGGCACTTTCAATTAGCTGAACAACATTATTTGAATCTGATGATAGAACTCCCACCTCTGACTTTGGAATCATTTTAGAGAGTTCCTTAAAAACATGGAGTCAAAATATTTTACATTAAGTTTACCTATCTCCAATATCCTAAAAGTTAGTAGCATAAAAAGAAATGTTTATATTTACATCGTAAACATTCTTCATGTTTTGTGTTACAGCAAAAATTGGCTGAATGTTGTTTTTTTCCAGCTGCATCGCTAATTGTCCAACAGATGGGTAGTCCTGCACAAAAGAATTGCAGCGATCTTTGAATTATAAGATCTTTGAAGAGGTTGCAGATATTCTGCCACTTAGTTTTTGACAATTACAAACTCCTGGATCATGTCAGCTTTCACTTCAATAATAGGGCCATGTTTAAATGTATTCCTCAAGCTCTACCTCATATTTTTATCATTAATAAAACACAAATATATATACATACCATCTCATTACTTTTGGCATAAAGGTTGTTTTTCATGTGGCACAATTCATCATTGGGTTCCAGAATGCCAGCCAGTTTTCCATCCCCAGCCATGTGGAACCCGGCATCTGTGGCGAGTACAATTAAGCGAGTGCTGCTGTTCCTCCAGCCTATTATATCCTGCAAAGTGTGTCAGAAAGGAGTAAAACCATCAGATTCCTCACAAACAAAAACATCCACCTCCACTGGAAAATTTGTAATTACACTCACTAAAATCCATAACACAAGCTATGAAAATTAAAGCAACCAACAATGCCGTCAATTAGAGCACAGGCACTTTATAGGACATTACATCTGTATTTATATCTCAATGTTCACTTAGATGGAGCTACACCTAAACCATTTTTCTAGCGTTTCATTTAATTTACAGCTCATCTTTTACTGTGTTGTGTGTTGTTTGGTGGAGTCCTTACCCCACATACAGCAGCCTGCATCATGGCATCAAGACTTCCTTCAGGAGAATCTAAGTTCCCAGAAATATTTTGCTTTGCCACCTGCTTTTGGAACTCCTCCTGGCTGGATGTCATGCTAAGCACATGTCTATAGCCAAAGGCAGCCTGACAATACTGGTCATTTTCATCACATGGCTTCTCCAGTTTGTCCTTGTTGGTGTTTGTGTAAGGAAGGACCGTCTTATCAACAAAGGCGCCAAACCCTGTAATTACACAGATTAAAAAAAGAAGTCAAAAAAACTTTACTAAAACAAATCTACTGTCTGGAGAAGTTTAGCATTATGTGTAGTTTGTCATGCCTCCTGCCTGTCTTCTGTTGTTTTTCAGGGCTGACTGTTTCTGCCCCACCTTGCTGATTAGTGCATGGTTTTCAGCCATGACTCTGTCCATAAATTCCTGCCTCTCACCGCTAGTAGCGGCCAGTTTTCTGCCAGCCCACCCGTGTATTATCCTTGCTCATCTCACGGACCCTGCTGCACCACATTTTAGTTTCCCTTTCTTTTGTTTTCAATGAACCTTTTGAGCACAACACTGTGTCCGGCTGAATTATCAGGTTCTCGGTTCCATAGCATTATATATATTTTTTTAAATAAAATAAAGAGTCATCCACACAAGTTGTGTTCTAGTTTCATTTCATTTGGGGAATTTGGTAATTTTGTTCCTTTTTGTTCCAATTTTAAGAAGGGTGTAGGATTTTTGTTCACTTTAATTGTATAAAGGAATAAAGGTAATTGTTAACCAATAATCATTTAACCAATTTTTACATTCTTTCACATTGGTTACACTCTAAAGTGTACCATAGATGACTTTAATATGCGCAGACGTAATTGGTTTTCAATTCTTGCTAAAATTAATTTCAATGTTTAGCTACATCTGAGGTCTGAGAGCAGCAAAAAACTCTATTTGATGCATATTACATGTTTTAGTGTGCCACAGATTTTGCACTATGAAATTCTCATACAAATCTGAAAACTTCCAAAATCCCCTGGTACTGGATCATTGGGAACTGATTCAATAATGAATGAAGCCAGATATGTTGCTGCATGCTGACTGCATTTTGTAAGGGTTTTACCTAGGCTTTAGAGTGCAACTGATGTACATGTTCTAGTATGTTTTATTTGTGTAAAATAGACTTTTGCTCTCTGAATCAGGGTGACAGACATTTTGGTGGGTTTGCAAAGAAGTATTTTCCAAATGATCCTGGAAAGGATAACGTGAGTCAAAAGCTTTACATTTTCAGTGATATTTTAGCATTGTATGGCTTTTGTGCAATTACCAAATATTTTATCCCTTCTCTCAATGGGAATTCCTCTGTATTTCTGAAATGTCCCCTTTAGTTTTCAAAATGAATGTAACACATACATTTTACAAGATTAAATTTAGCAGATTAGCTTAATTTGACTCTTGAAAACCGTCTCGTTGACTCTAAGATTGCAATTTGCATTTTATATCAACCACACTAATTGACTTTAAATGCTAGTCTCATTACCTATTTTAGCATATTTAGTAATTTTATTCAAGACATTAAAAAGATCTTGTCCTAGGCCTTTGACGTTTTTCAGATCGTCCTTCATGGAGTAAGAGAGATCCATCAAGTAGTAAAGATCCACTGGGTAACCTTCAGCTCTCTTAAAAGAAACATTGAATTTGTGTGGAAGCCCTGTAAACAGAAAGGATAAGATGAGTTACCCTACAGTACTAATACCCATTATCAACAACTGAAATACTCTACAGCACGGGTCACCAACATGGTAGGTAGCCCCTGAGGACCACATGTAGTGCCCTCAGGCCCGTTCTAAAACTGCCACAACCCTCCAGTGAATTACATCTAAAATGTTATTTTAGTCTGTTGCTCTACTTTTGTAATCACACTTGCATTTATATAGATTTAAAAATGAGAATATTTATAAAAGCAAATAAAACATTGCAAATATGTTTATAGGTGAGTGCTGGCTCTTCTAGTTCAAAGGTCAGTACTGGTAGCCCTTCGTGTGACAAAGTACAATTGAAGTAGCTCTCAGTTTCAAAAAAGTTGGTGACCCCTGCTCTACAGTAACAACTTGTGATAAATATACATTAACAACTGACTGCACTAACCAGGTCGCAGTTTCAGGTCGATAATCTGTGGACTCATTTGGACAGGTTCTTCAGTCCCAGTTGACTGGGACAGAGGGTCTTCCTTTCTAATGGAATCATTGTTTTTGGGGGAAATCATCTGGTCTGTCCTGCAGCCCCTTGACATCAGCTTTGCTCGGGTGTCACAGCGGACTGCTTCCTGCTCTCCGGCTTTGGTAAAATTCTACATGAAAACAAAGAAATAAAACATCAAGAATTGTCTTTTAAACTAAATAGCATAGATTCCTGCTAGGGAACAGTTTAGCAGCTGCAGTACGGGGTCTATCCAAAATATGGTTAATAACCCTGCCACCCAAGAAGACATTTGCAGTGGTCACTACAGCAGCAGAACCTATAGAATAATTAAAGATGGAACCATCTATTTACAGCGTTGTTCACCAGAAAACCCTGCAGAACCAGACTAAGGGACCGATTTTCAAATCAAGCTGTTGGGAACTGAACTTAAATCCCCCAACTGCCTTCTCTTTCCCCATTACAACAGTTTTAAAACACACTTGATATTGTCTGGTCTGAACATTTTGAATATACAATTTTAGTTCCATTGTCTTTAAAAATGTGCTGCAGATGTGTAGTGTGGACTTTTAATCCTAAAACTTCACCGTATTTTTATGTAACTATATTTTAACATCTTTTTATTCTCATGTTTTAATTCCAACCTTTTTTCTAGGGCACGTGGAGAAATTCTCCTTGTGTATTCAATACATCTAATAAGGATAATCCAATTAGTCTTATACACTCCCGTATTTTGTAATACAGTGGATGGATGGATGGATGGATGGATGAACGGACGGACGGATGGATGGATGGATGACAATCAGAGTTTTAATTGGCAAGTTGGTTCATACAACAAGAAAACTGACCGCAGTTCCTTGGGCAAGACACTTCACCCACGCTGGCGGCTGGCAGTGGTCAGAGGGCCTGATGGTGCCGATGTATGGCTGCCCCACCACTGCCAACCCCCCCCCTTCCCCCCTTATGGCAGATAGTTTTTCTTGCTTTAAGCAACCCCGCCCCTCAACAAGCCCCGGGAAAGCAGAGCAAAGTACTGGGTCACTTGAGAGACTAAAGCCCCAGGAAAGTGGAATTAGCTGAGCAAATTTGTATGGAGACGCTACTCAGGATTTAATTTTCCTGCATTTTTTGATTGATATATCTCTCCTCTCGCCCGGTGAATGCTGGAGATAGGCACCAGCACCCCCGCGACCCCATGAGGGATTAAGCAGTTCAGAAAATGGATGGATGGATGGATCATATCTCTTTGACAGATAAAAATGAGAGACTGCCATTTCTTTTTTATAACCAAATTATAAAAAACAGCAGAGGGACAAATGGACATCTATTGTCCTCTATAGCAGGGGATCCCAAAGTGGGTGTCAGGGCCCTCACAGGGGGTTGCAAGATGATTTTCTTTTAGTCACCTATGGGTAGGACGGACCTACAACAGAGTATTACGACCACTGTGGATTTATGAAAATAAAATATTGAAGATATATTGAATATTTAATGCAAATCAGAAATGTGCACTAAATGAACTCAGAAATCTATTAAAAAATGACTAAACTTTGGTATTTTAAACTTTCTGTGACACAAAATAAACTTTATTTTACTTCTCCATGGCTATTAAAAGAATAAAGAACATTTTGAGAATAAATTTGTAATATCACAAGAATAAAGTCACATAGTCGTTTGGACAATTGTTTCAGATATTAATAATAATATGATGCTGATGTGCAAAAAAGATTTAGTATTTCCTTATTTGTGAAATTGATACCAAAGTACACCCCTCTCAACTGCCCCAACCCCCACCCCACGAAAAAGGGGGTCGACAGTCTCTGCCACTGTTATTTTGGGGGTTGCAGGCTGAAAGGTTTGGGAACCCCTGCTCTGTAGTATGTTGCCCATACAGTTTGTACAGTATAAAGCCAGCTGAATAAAGAAACTAATTTAAAAATAAACAACTAACTAGAAGCATATCTTCAATAAAATAAAATTCAGAATTGCGCTCTCTGTGTTCACTGTGCACAAAAAAATAATAGAAAAAAATATATAAAATAAATAAAGCTGCAGGCATCTTTGAATGACCCTTGCACCTTGCTGGTGTCCAATTTGGATACAACAGCGGGTGTCAGCCCTACCACCACAACGCAGCCACTAATGCTGCACAGCAAATAGTTTTTTCACCGTGTGTCTTGAAAATTACAGTCAGTTGCATTGAGTCATGGCCTATTGTGAAATAGGAAAAAAGTTGGGCGTAATTGGGCCTAGTCTCCAAGAGTTGCACAAACTTCCTGGTTCCTATGAAAACGGTGATGAAGTCGATCCAAAATAGAGTGCTTGAAAGGTTTAGATTATGCAATATCAACTAGTTGTCTGTTATATGACTCGGTTTAAAGTAGATATATTTAAAAGAGCTAAACTGGGCCATTCACCATTAAAACATCTTACTTCCTGTTTTCAGTGAGTGCTGCTAAAGTGACGCTTGTGAATTACCATTTATGTCTTGATCAGTTATGAAAATAAAACCTTTTTATACACATATCACCAATTCACAACACACCATCTTACAACACTTTACACTATCAATTCAATCAAATCATCCAGACAGATTGGTTAAAAGTTTTCTAAGGAAAACTAACAGATTGTTTAGAGTGACACATGGAAACTTTTACATTTATATCAGTGATAAGGCAACTGAAAACCTTGTAGGGGGTGTTGTTATTCCTTTTTGAACTGTCGGTGGAAAACTTACAAGGATATATGTTTGGGGCTGTTAATAATCATATTCTTTCTGGTACAAGTGCTCAGGTAATTCACAGTGCAATATGCAAGGAACTCATTTATATGTCCAGAAAACAAAAGTTAATTGTGACATATAGGATCATTAATGCAGTACCGCCAATATACTGACTGCTTTTGAAAATAAATCCATAAATGCGTATTAGTAGTGTTCAGCCATACATTTACATATAACTGACAATACAAAAAGGTTGTTTCTCACCAGCTGCTGACACCATGCACAGTATGGCCCAGATCTGATGCAGTCATTACAGGAGTTGATCACTGACTTTGAGCATACTTCCTCTTGCTGACAGAACCCTGCAAAGAAACCACAGGGTTTCTCAGAAAGGTCTTACCATGAGAAAAATAACTTGTATCAAACCAAAACATTTCAAATGAGCTTTTGATATTTTTACTCCAGCTCCTAAATATATTCTGTATATCTAGTGGTGAAATGCAGCTACATGCATATAGCTTGGAAAGTACCTAATTGTTACTTTCTTATCAGTATTATTAATGAGTAGTATGTTTTTTGTTTAGAGACAAGTCAGACCTGTTGCAAATATTAAAGCTTCCTGCGTTACTGTAAGCAGAATTAAGTATTAACAGTTGTGCACACTGAAATCTACCATTTTTAAATCAATTAATGTTTCTCTCTGGCAAAATATAACACAAATCTTATTCATGCATTTATTTCTATATTTAGTTCACACTTACCATGTATGCCCAGCATCAGGAGCAGAAGTGAAAGCATACACCAGTCCATACTCTGATGGCAGAAAACAGAATAAACTTAATACAGAATTATAGCATAATGAACAAATTAATTCATCAACACAAATATTGAAGCTAAAATGGTTCTGGCAGCATCATACCATCAAAGGCAAGTAAAACTGGCACAAAATGAACTCAGAGAGGTCATGTTGCAGTTTGATAAAATGTCACACCATAAAAGGAGAAAGCTGACAGTAGTGTTAGCTCATCAATGTACTTCCTGTTTCTGATTCAGCCCAACAAAGAGGACTTTTTCGACTACAATACACATTACTTCTGTAAAATACATTTGCTTAGGAGTTATTACACATGAGCATTTTATTTAGCTAAACAATTGGACAAATGATTTGGCCCTTTAGGGTTATAATTCTTTCTCATGGCAAATGATACTACATACACCTTGCTGTTAATATTAAATAATGATGATAGTAAAGTTAATGTTAAACACTAAACAATGCTATTAGTGATTGTAATGACAGCAGGCCCACAACATTGTTCCAATTTCTATATAAGCTATTTCCACAGAGCAGGTGGATGTGCTGGGCCAAACACAGAACTTTTTCAATACACTCTTTTGAAGCATCTTTTAAAAATATTTCTGGGTTCATTAAGTAACACCTGTAAATGACTGATATTGTTTTATGGAAAATTCTTCTGTTGAATTTTAAGATTGATAACTTTCCTTCTTGGTTGTATAAACGTTATTCTGTGTGACGCAGGTTCTTGTCGTCCTGTTTCCACACTTGAATACTTTAATTAACACAACATCCAAATGTGTACATATTTCTACATTTAAATCCAATTCTTATGATACACCATTTGATTATCAGAAACCAAAAAAAAAGCACAATTCTATATATTGTGACATAATGACTCTGCTTCCTCATTTGATGTTATATTTGCTGTCAACGTAGCACAATAAACTGTAATCAGAATCAGAAAGAGCTTTACTGTCCCCAAGCACACGTACAAGGAATTTTCTTTGGTGACAAGTGCCACAAACTGCTGATATAAATGAATGTAGAAAGCAATTTCTTAATTTTGATAATGTTACGTGGAAAAGCTCTGACTTATCCTGCTTGGTAAATTATTATAAACCTAAATATATATATTTTTAACATGTCTCCCACGTTACTTGCAGTTCTTCTCTTAAGCAGACTTTGAATTTTTACGTTGACAGAATTTCATGTAGAAATAGAGAAAACTATCAGCAAAGTCATTAAGGCAACTAACAGGAAAAATAAGTAGTTACTTACAAAAAGCGCTTTGAAAGCTGACTGCGAACCAGACGGTGCCTTTCTGCACGGATACTGGGTGTAGCGTGAACTCTGGAGAGGAACTGCCCTCAACACAGGAAGTCTACGCAGTCTGTAGGGTGTTTAGGAGAACTGGGAGGGGGAGACTTCTGTAAAGTTAGAAAGATAGTCACAGATTCGGCTTTTCCGGATCAATACCTCATCAGCGGATGATTTATTCTACAAAACAGACACCTCTTCGCAGCCACAGCAAGGCAGACAGTGAGCTACAACCGTAGTTTTCTCAAAAAGAGTCTCCCATCGCGCTGGGAGAAGTACATTGGACACTATGCAGAGCTCGCTGCACCGCAGATGCTTAGGGACCGTCTGCAAGTTGCAACACCAGAAGAATAACCATAGAGAAATATTCAACAGCGTCACCAAGGAGAGGTGGATTATTATCAAATTAATTTAATGTGTATCTGATCTCATGTCTGTCATACCACATTTATTGGATTGGAAAATAATACATTTTTTGAGGAATTTCCCAAAGCCTAAATGGCAAATGGCACCTTTATTTTATTATTAGAATAAGTATAAAATGAGCAATGACTACACTACAGATCATTGTAGTGCCACCAAACTTTTAGGATACATATATAACTTCATCTGGATCATACTACAACTCTTACTTTGGGAAAATGTTTTTAACTCTATTTCTTTAGATTTTTTTCATTGTTATTACAAGCATATAATCACCAATAACTACACTATAGATCATTGTAGTGCTACCAAACTTGTAGAACAAATAGATAACCTCATCTGGTTCATACTACAACTCTTACTTTGGGAAGATGTGCCACAGATATTTCTAATACTCTCCATGTAACATCAAGGGCATAAAGTATTACCATCATCCACAAAGTAACTTTTATAAGTTGTAGGGTGACAAAAATCGCATCCACACCATATCAGATTTATTTACACAGCAACACTTGGCTTGTGAATTTTGACTCTTAATTCTGAGGAATAATTTCACATAAAAAATAATACAAATCTTTCTCCATCATTTTTATTAGCAGTGCTCAGTTTGAACTGCAGGGATCTCTAAGCCAACACTCTTGCCCTGGAAACCATTGTCACCAATTATTTTTTTCTTTACAGGTATAACATTAATTAAGTCATCATGGAGCCTAAAATCATGACATTTTCATGTGTTGTCATTGATTTTTACTTTATTTCAAAGATGTTTGAGCTTTGGTTAGTTATTTAATTTATTTGATTAAATGTGCTGGTGGTGTGGTTGCATGGCCACTGCCTTGCAACCACACCACCAGACACAATCAGACCAATCAGATGCTTAGTGTAATGAAATCCCAGCCAATAATGATCAGCCATGAATTAAGGTCAGTAGAGCAATAATCTTTTACAGTTTAGTGTGAAAAAGAGATTATGAGGAAGGTGAAACAGAATTTCCATGGTAAGTCAAACCATTTTTCTTTTCCTTGTCATTTTGATAGTTGTAATGAATGAGCAATGTTTACATGCCAGGTTAAATTCAGTTTTGATTGTGAGCTGAAGCTTGTGACCTGATTCAATGCTACATTAATTTACAAAAATACACCGCACAGTGTGGAGGCATCCTTCGTCTCCGTCCGTCTGTCAGTCCGTTCATCCGTCCGTCCATCCGTCCGTCCGTACGTTGTCTTCCGCTTACCCGGGGTCGGGTCGCGGGGGTAGCACCTTCAGTAGGGAGGCCCACACGTCCCTCTCCCCAGCCACTTGGGCCAGCTCCTCCGGGGAATCCCAAGGCGTTCCCAGGCCAGCCGAGAAACATAGTCCCTCCTGCGTGTCCTGGGACTCCCTCTGGGCCCCCTCCCGGTGGGACGTGCCCGGTGTAGGTATCAGATTGACTCGGGCTGCCAGATTGGCTCGGGTGCTACCCGATGACGTCTACATATGGCAACTCAACTCAAACAAACTAGATTATGCGCCCGCGGTCTCCATTTGTTACAAATCAATTTTATTTTGTTAATTTACGGTTATTTTCCTGTAAATTAGTCGAGGCATGAAAACTTTTAACATCATTTTGGAATACTTGTGTGGTAGTCTGACAATTTAATCGGTAATTTTGCAGGATCAAAGAAGTTACAACCTTAGAGAAATTTAATTCCTCCAATTTTTTTTTAAGTTGTGAAGGGAAACTAAACCATAAACTCATTTCATTTTTAATAAAAGTCAGCAGCCATATTTAATTTTATCACGGCATTCATCACTGTAAAATCAATAACGTTCATTCCTCCTTTTTGTACTGATGTTGTTCTTTCTGATCACATGTTTTTTTATTATTCCAGATAAAATTGTGATGAATTTGATTATTTTTTTATTGTGGCATTTGGTACATTTAAGATATATGCTGGATAAATTAGTCTGGCTAGCCCTTCCATTTTTGTTAACAATATTCTTCCAAACATTGAGCCAATTGTCAAATATTTGTTTTGTTTTTTTATTTATTTGTAAAATGGCTTGAATATTTGTTCAAGCTTTTGAGAAAAAAGAAACCGCTAAATTAACTTAATAAAATTGATTCGTTACAAATGCAGACCGCGGGCTCTATGTAGTTTGTTTGAGTGGTGTTGCCATAAGGTGACGTCATCGGGAGGCGCAAGGCCCACGGAGAATCTGGTGACGTCATCGGGAGGCGCAGGGACCATGGCGATTTTCTTCGTAAAATTGTCCGTTTACAAGCCGCAATCCCGCTCTCGAATAAAACCTACACCCCGCTATAATTACTTTAGTAAGTTGTCCAGACCAATTACAATATTTTGCGCAATTGAGCAAACGTTAAACCAACAATGTATAGTGACGTCATCAGAAGACGCAGGACCCGAGTCAATCTGGCAGCCCGAGTCAATCTGGTACCTACACCGGAACACCTCACCAGGGAGGCGTCCAGGAGGCATCCTAACCAGATGCCCGAGCCACCTCAACTGGCTCCCCTCGACGTGGAGGAGCAGCGGCTCTACTCTGAGTCCTCCCCGGATGACTGAGCTCCTCACCCTATCTCCAAGGGAGAGCCCAGACACACTACAGAGAAAACTCATTTCGTTCCACTTGTATCCGGGATTTTGTTCTTTCGGTCACGACCCAAAGCTCATGACCATTGGTGAGGGCAGGAACGTAGATCGGTAAATCAAGAGCTTCGCCTTTTGGCTCAGCTCTCTCTTCAACGCAACGGATCGGTACAGCGCCCGCTTCACAGCAGACGCCGCAGTCTCGGATTTGGAGGCACTGATTTTCATCCCGGCCGCTTCACACTCGGCAGCGAACCACTCTAGTGAGAGCTGTAGATCACACCCTGATGAAGCCAATAGGACCACGTCATCTGCGAATAGCAGAGACGCAATCCTAAGGTTACCAGAATGGATTCCCTCAACATCTTGGCTGCACCTAGAAATTCTGTCCATAAAAGTTATGAACAGAATTGGTGACAAAGGGAAACCTTGGCATCCTTCATCTGTTCGCCTTAAACCAGCAGGTTAGGGTAACAGGTCAACCTCCCCAAGATGGCGGCCGTAATTTCTGCGCCGCGACAATCAATGCAGCGTCTATTCTTATATAATGTCTATGCACACACCTTTCTTTGGATGTTAAATGATTTTGCTGAGAATGCATCTTTAATTCGCTGTCAAATACCACTCACACATTGACTTAGTCAGCAATTCTCTGTCACTAACTCACTTTTTTCAGCAGCAATAGCATGGTTTCTTTTTTGTAAATTATGTCTTAATATTCTCCATATGCCGTCAGATGTGCACTTCGGGGCTTATTTCCTGTTGTTGCCACTGGTGAATTGCGTTATCTGCGTTCCATTAATGAGGGCTTATTTCATGCTCTTGCTTGAAACATGTGTAACCCAGGGTTGATTGAAACGCTAAGTTTAGTTACTAAATTCACATCACCTGTTCTGAAACCGAAAACGCTGAGTATGACAGGGTGAGGTAGAACCACTCAGAATAGCTGCTTTTAACTCAGGGTAGATCTGCCATTCTTTCTGAAACGTGACCCAGGTACATTCAAAGAGCAACAATGAGACAACTCCAAAGACAGGAATGTTTCCATAGGTGGACACTGAAGACCTTTTTTCCATTTTTGAAATAGTTAAAGCGGGTGTAAATCCATGCTCACACTTTACTAAACCGTTCGCTCAGTTTTTCAGTCTGTGTGCACGGATTACTAAACTGTGCTCTCAGTTTCTGTTATCAAACTGTACACATGGATTGCAGAAGCTGAGAGCACAATTTAGTAATGCGTGCAGCGTGCCCACAGATTGCAAAACCCAGCACATGGGTAAAGTGTGAGCACTGCAGGCAGTTCCTGGAGGATGAAGGATTTGATGCCACTGACAAGCCTCCATATTCCCCTGATCTAAATCCAACAGAATATCTCCTGTTTAGCTCCATCAAACACCAGCAGGTTGTACCTCAGACTGTCCAGGCACTCAGTGATGCCCTGATCAGGGTCTGGGAGGGAATTCCAGGACACCAGCCCTGATGGGTGAGTAAAATTCTGAAATTTGGTTCTTGCATGCTTAAAGTTTGTACCCAGAAATAAAAGGTTCAGGAAAATATTTGAAATTAGGAATAAATGACATGCAACCTGATTCCTCGAAGGGAAAACTTACCAGCTGTTATTGCATCAACAGGTGGAAACTTTTTCTCCTCAATGTGTAGTTCTCTCACTGATGTAAAAGCAACCTTTTAATATAGGAGTGACCTTTGGCATGAAGCCCATTGAACAAACAGCCTCAAATTCCACGTGCGTTTTGCACCGACAGTTGATGGCACCAGAGGAAACTAATTATAAGATACTGAACTTTATGGTGTTATATATGTAGATCTGAAATTTAAATTTATTTTGCAATGTATTCATGACATTTAAAACTAAAAACCATAACCCTCAGTTGCAGTCTCTCATTGACTTTATGGTAAAATGTTAAATGGCTTGTACTTGTATAGAGCTTTATCATGTACGACAACCCCAAAGCACTTTACATTACAGTTATTAGCCCATTCACACAAATATTCCCACCCTGACGATGGTGAGCCATGTTAGTTGCCACAGCTGCCCTGGGGCAGATTGGCAGAAGTGAGGCTGCCATACATCGGTGCCAATGGGCCCTCTGGCCACCACCAGCCGGCAATGCGGGTGAAGTGTCTTGTCTAAGGACACAGTGACTGAGATGGTCAGAGTAGGGGATTGAACTGGCAACCCACCAGTTACAGGACAAACTCCTTAACACTGTATATTATAATTCATTATCATTTTGTATATTGTTGATGCAAATGAATGTACGCAATCTGCTCTTTAAGACTTTATTTAATTTGCTTGTCCAATTTTCCTGTCATATAATGTCTCTCTTTTGTGTGACATACTGCTCAATATTCAAATTTCAATAGAGGTAAAACAAAAAACAAAAACAGGGGTCCTCCGTCCAGGGTCCCCTCGAGGCCGCTAGATGGCGAAAAGTAGAAGATGAAACCACTGCGGGACACAGGCACTCTATCGGCCGTTTCTCAATTCACGAAAACGCGAGTCTGTACTCGCGTTCTCGTCAAGTCTGTTCTCGGTAAGAACACAGGAAGATCGGACTTGACGAGAATGCAAGCACGAAGCACGTGTTGTGTATTGGAACAGAAGTATACTCGTGACGTCATCACACCCACAGCTCTTGAGCATTTCTTTAACGTTCAAAACTATTTATACACTACACCATCATATCTTATTGAAAACGTTTTTTTTTTTTTATTAATTTCTAAAAAGTATAAAAAATATCTAAAAAAAAAACTACAGAATTGCGGGTGTAAAACCAGCAATAGCGAGAATTTCTTTGTGGGGAGTTGTAATTGTTGTAGTTGCAGAGGCGATTGAATCTTCTTTAAAAATCAGCACTTTATAGAAGCAAAATGAGCAATATTGTTGTTGCTTCGGTCATTGGTCAGCTTTACCAGCAGGCTGAAGAGGAGGTGATGCAGTTCAGGAGGCAAATCCGAGCAAGGAGAAGATTGATGCAGCAGAGGAGGCTCAGAAGGCAGGCTTTGCTCACCCATCTATTGCCAGCTGGTAGGCATTTTAAGATTGACAGCCTATTTCCTACTTTTATCTTTAAAAAAACATTGAGGATGGTATTAAAAACGCGATCAGGTTGAAATTGTGACTATTTTTCCTGTAAATAATTAAAATGAAGACCCAATTTTAACATTAATAACAGTAGGGTTAAGCTACTTTATTGCACCTCCTGACCTTCACAGCATTGATCATTAAGAAAGGAAATAAAAAATATTTTTATGTCTGTCCACCTTTACAGTGATTAATCTATAAATTATGTGCAGTTAGTTCAGCCCATCTTTTCAGTGAAATGGTAAAAATACCAGAGAAGGGAAGCCATTTGTTACATTTACTATACATTTTACCTTTTCTTTCTTGAGAACTATAATAATCTGCATGTTAAGTAGGTATAGTTTTATGCTGTGAAAAGGTGACAAAAAACAATTATGGTAACATTTGGCATTTTTTATTTTCAGGAAGAAACAGAAACGAAATATGTGAAGATAAACACCTCTGGGCCAATCCTCCAAATATTTTTTAATGAAGGAGACCTGAAACCAGCCTTCAGGCTAAACAGGGCCACCATTATCCTCCTTCTTCAGGTGCTGCCCATCCAGAAGGCCCATGGATGGCCACAGGAGAGGTGCTGGTGACCCTCTACTGGCTGGCCTGTGGTGCATCCTATAGGGAAACAGCTTGCCAGTAAGATCTCTTACCTTCTTGTCCTTAAATAGAGCCAACAATGACACACAATTGATACATAAATTATATTGAATAGAAGATTAAGACATATCAGCTTTTTACCTAAATTACAAGTTAATTTTACATTTTGTACAGGTCAAGTGGAGGCACGCTACAACAGACACCACGCCAAGGCGAGAAACATCGTTGAGCGTGCCTTTGGTGGTCTGAAGACACGGTGACGTTCCATCTTCTTCAGGGCGTTGGAGGTCTGCCTGATGTTTGCCCCAAAAGTAATCACCAGCTGCTGCATCCTCCACAATATTTCTATAGCAGCAGGTGAACAGCTAGACGTGGAGGACGAGGAGGTTGACCCAGAGGAGGATGACCATCCGGCGGCTGAAGACAGGGAGCTGCTGCAGCTGGCTGCATGTTTAAGTGAACATGATTACATGTGACCTAATGTAAATCAGTTGGAGTCATGTCCACATGCTGCTTCATTTCATTTTTTTCACCACCTGTAAAAATACATAAAATAATGAGTAAATTAATTTCCATTCCAACAATTTTTAATTGTAAGTTTATAGGCATTGTCTATTTGTATGAGATCTTAATAGGAGTTATTTCTTTGTTCTAAACCATGATAGTAACTGTTAATAAATTGTTGAATATATTACACCTTCATTCTGTTCCAAAGATTAAACATTTCTATAAAATAAATGTCTGTTTTTTCATACACTGTTATTACTATTGTTTTCTTTCCCTCTTTCTCCTCTCAATTATTTGTGTCCTTACTCAGAAGAAACTCACTTAGATAGGAAAAACATTTGTAGATTTTATTTATTTATTTATTTTATATGCTGCTGTCATCCTTGGGAGACATTTACAATTTATTCCAGCAAGTATTGAGTCAATAAAGCAACACGCGTTAGTCAGAGAAACACAAAAAATAAATAAATCATAACCAGAGGTACTACGCACACTACTTGGCTGACAGAAGTGTACTAAAGACGGACTAACATCAGCCCAGGCTGCGGTGTCCCTCGGAGGTCTGCAGGTCACTCTGCTCCGCTCATCGTCGGACTTTTTATTAAAATTACACACTAACTCTGTAAACGGGCCACATAGGGAAGCTTAAAAGTATAATGTTCTCGCCTCAAACGATCTTAAAACTTACTTTTGAACAACAGCAGCAGTAGCAGCAGAAAAGGGAATTTTTTAACTTACCACTGTGAGCTCTGTTTGCGCTGTCTTGAATCAAGCTGCAGCCGCGGTGCATTCTGGGCAAGCGGTCAGTCTGAAGAACGCACAAGTCTACTTTGATGCATGCTTGATAAAGAGGGCGGGCGAGAACAACATCCGGGGATTCGTCGCGTTCTCGGTTTAGGCTGATGACGTGTCACGAGCACACGAGACCGCTCAAGAACGCATCTTGAGAAACGGCCATCAACTTGTCAGGTAAGAAGACATTGATATGCCGGTAAAGTTATCAAAATCTGAAGGTAAAAGTATAGTTTGGACAGAAAGCAAGAAGATATGGAAAATTAGATGGGATAATGAAATAAACGGAAGACAGTTGTATAGGATACAAAAAACAGTTGATGTAACAAGGATTAAAGGAATAAATAGGAGGGAGGAGATAATCATTAATAGGATAAGAACCGGTCATAGTTTATTAAATGGCACTCTTTTTAAGATGGGGAAACATCCTACTGGTTTTTGTAGTTGGTGTGGAAATGTGGAAACAACGGCACACGTTTTTATTAGTGGCAGAAAATATGTAAAGCAAAGAACATTATTAAAATCAGAATTAGGTGTTAATGGGGAATTGAAATTTGAGAATGTGGCTGAAAAGTTAAATAGTATTGAGGGGAAGAAGAAGATTTTTCGTTTTTAAAAAAATTCTGGGATCATGATGAGGATTTGAAGGATATATATTAGGATCCAATAGATGGCAGTAATGCAACAACAATGGATGCAAGCTGCCGTTAAATCCTAAAGAAGAAGAAGAAGAAGAAGACTCGTCAGGTCTTAAGACCATTTCCCAGTTCTCAGTTATTCTACTTTCCATACTAGCAGAGGTTTGTTTTTGCTCTTTTAAACACACGTTTTCTGGGTGGATGGCAGATGAAAGACTTTCTTCTGCGGGAGGTATGGACGTTGGTGTTGTGGTGACGGTTCGCCTGATCAGGTCGTTCGAGCAGAGAAACTTCAGGCCTGTGGTGTTCCAGCAGGTCTGCCTGGAGCAGACCGCGCAGGACTTCATGCGCTCTGTGAGAGACGGTAAGGACCATAGACATAATATAAGAGTAGACCCCGCATTGACTGTCGCTGCGCAGGAATTACGGTCGCCACCTTGGGGCAGTCGACCTGCTACCCAATCCTGCTGATTCAAACTGAACACACTAATGATGCCTCAGCAATGTGCGGCTTATTTTTGTTTAAATCGAGGGTACTTATGTCAGGGCTTGAGGGACAACTTTTCACAAGTAAGAGGAAGAGATATTGTTTATAATTTTGATTATAATGAGAGTTTTCTAATATTAGGTAGAGAGATACAGGTCTACACGTCCAAGTCTTTGTGACTTTGTCTCTCCAAAACTGCATCTGCTCCGTGAAGGCATCAGAGCTTTAGACATTAGTGAATAAACAGTATATATATATATATATATATATATATATATATATATATATATATATATATATATATATATATGGACACAGTTTATTTTAGAGCTGGGGGGACCAATATATCAGCAAATGATTTCAACACTAATTAGTTTTATTTAATTTGGGCTTTAAAAAGTACTCAAGCAGTTACTTTTGTGATAGCCTACGGGAAAATAGTTTGCACTAAAATCATGGATAAACTAGAAAAGCACCTGGAAAGCACAAACCTTCAACAAGGCCCAGGCAGCTGGTTTGTGACCCAGTCACCAAATTCTATTGGAACTCCCAAGTGGTCACAGCATGCCCAGGCAACAATGAGGGATCCGTCAAAAATAAATAAATAAAAGTAAATGGCCCCTAACTGAGTTTTGTTAAACCCATTTGCACATTCTCCCCATCTGAAATGATCTGCAGATGAGATAAGCTGTTTTTTCTACAAAATCAAACTAATTGTGGATGCAGTTGGCAAAAAACGTTAATCATTTAATTCTTTAAGCTTTATGACTTTTTAAGTTATATTTGGGCACTGAACAACTTTCTAATTTTCCAACACACAAATTATTTTATTGAAAGAAAATGGAACCATTTACCTCTGTTTCTCTAACTTCACTGCAGAGTAATAATGTTTAGACTGAATAGAAATATTTGTGTTAAACATCTCCTCCATATCTTCTAGATATTGTCTCAAGACCAGGACTTCCTCCTCCTTTCAGAAAGTATGGATACGGTATGTTTGATTTTCGTTTCTATAAGAAGTTGATTGTTCAAACAATGTGTCATTGATTGTGAGAAGAATCCTATTGTGTTGTTTTTATTTTATTCAATTTTATGGGAATTTTGTTAATGTACTCAGAGTGTTGTAGACATGGAAACAACATTCTTTCTAAAAGCTCCATTGTTGAGCAATTAAGGTCTAACAAAAGTGTCTCAAAGCTCCACTTTGCTAAGTCACTAATGGCAAGGTATCTCAAAAGACTACACTCATTTGTAAAACATTGTGTGGATACTAAAAGTGTACATATGCCCAAGAAAAGAAAACAGCGCATAGAAACGAAATTGATTTCTAAAACCATGCACAGGCATACAAGGTTTCTTTATAAATCACAGCTGTACCTGAACGTTTGCGTAGCAGGTTTCGCCTCACATTCAGCCCTCTACACGCCCAGGTTGAGCCATAAATGCTCAACGCAAAGCACCTCATGAATGTTAATGTTTTAAAAATGGGTCAGGTGATTGTTGTTTTCATCATTGTGAAGTGGCAACCACGGAGAAAAAGCAAAGAAGCTTTGGAAATTTTTTTTACAGAGTTGTTTATTAAATTTTTTAATCAGAGATAAAAGCACAGATGTTCACATTAAAAGAACCCGTTAAAAACTAACACTTTTTACTGTTTTAAATGTCAGATGACAGCCGTACTCTGTTGAAATTCTTCTGAGGTTGTGCATTCAGATCGACATTTAGAGGAAGTGTGTCTGCGCTCGCCCTGAAAAGTGCTGTCCAAATAGTGCAATCAGTAAGGATGGAGGTAGGAACAGTAGCCTGGATGCTCCCTCCCACAGCTAGATTTACCTAGCAACCCGCCAATGTCCCTTACCAGCACTAAGAAGCTTTAAGGTATCCCACAATCCTTTGCATGAGAGAGAAGAGGGCACACACTTTGTAGTTCAATTTTGGAAGGCTACAGGCCCAGATTTGACTCATCATCCATGTGCGTTTGCGTCACATAACAATGTCGGAGTTAAAACCTGTCCCAATTCAGCACAGAAGTCCAAAGCTACTTTCCTCCTATGATAGAGTTCTGACTGTTGACCCCATGAAAGGTCAAAGAACAGGAGCTAGAATCTATTATTAAGGCTATTCAGATGGAGCCCAGGAGAGGTTTCCCCGTGACTATAAAGACCCCCCCACCCCCCCCACCCCCCCAAAAAAAAGAAGAAAAATCACTACAAAAACCATTTTAGGATGCCGATGAACGGTGAGCTCCGTATGGGTGTGAGCTGTAAGTGCATCTTCTCCGCGCTCTGGGGGTTCGAGAGTGACCTTTCAGCACCTTGGAGGGAGGTGTAGCCACTTTTCCCTGTGTTTTATGAAATGTTTATTTCAGGATCGGGAGAGATCGGCAAACACAAATAAGGACTCAAACACTGTTTCTGTTAGAATATAAGGCACACATTTATTATTATTCCCCACAGAATACAGCACATCAAAACAACTAGCTCTTCACACACGCAAAGTAGCAAGCATTAAAGCAACAAGCTTTCAAACAAACGTGACGCTCAACAGATTCTCAGAATCAGCTCTTACCATTGACACGAACTGGGAGCCCTCAGTCCTAGGTTAAGATCAGCGTTCACGATGCCGGTATTCCACACACGAACTCACGGCAGACTCACCGGGCTGAGGGCAGTCACCTCCTTATATACTTGTAAACAAAGAGTCAGATGTGGAGCGAGAGTGGCCATCTCTCACTCCACAGCTGCCCTGCCTCCCTAAGCATGTTTCCCAAAACATCAACCGTTCCCAGCACCTCAGCAGTGTGCGAAGCAAAATAATATTGCATACAACAAATCAAACAAAATAAGAATACAGAATCAGTCTTTCCCACAACACATTGTCATAGGTTCCCACCACAAGTTAAAACAAGTTATAGCACAATAACACATGTGGTTCTTAGTTTTATGTGAGCAACATAACAGGCACGAGCATGTATGTTGCTCTTAGTTTAAAACTAACCAGTTTTTCCCAAAATACATAGTCAAAGAACAAAAATAACTCTTTAATATATCATTCCACCCCTTGGTCTTTGACAAAACCTAATTTTGGAAAAACCATCCCCAAGGTCTATTTTCATCAGCAAAGTTATCCTTTCCGTCCCACACGACTTTTTGATTATAATCTTCAAACATTACATGAGGTTAACACTATAATAACAATGATAAGCAAAAGCAAAGGAGGTACTACATAGTTTCGAGCAGTAACAGACATTCCATTAAAAATGTCCCACCAATGATGTGCAGATGATTGCTCTATTAACTTAGCCGCATGCAGAACCTGTCCTTGGGCCATAAATGGAAACACCTTTAAGCTGGAAATGTTGGACCTGTGTGATTTAACTAAGCAATTTAGTTCCGTAGACTGATTCAATGCGCATTTGAACCAATCCAGGGAGATAGTGAAATTGGTTAATTGATAGGTCACGTTATTCCAACTCCAGATGTATACATCAAAACACCCAACGAAAGGCACCTGAGGTAATTGAGGATGACTCTTTATTGTTTCTCTAGCTGGTTCATGAGTCCAATCACATAACACCTCGTCTGCGGTTAAACATGGGTTAAGATGTCCTTGTTGTAGCATACATACCATCCCTTTATCAGCGGTCTCGCATAAATCCAGGTCATAGGTGTAGTTTGTCTGTGGGCCAAACCAATCACCATCCAGTTTCAAAAACCAATACCCCTGTACAGTTTCTAAGGGCAATATATAATAATGACAGACAGTAGTACTATTGGTAACATCATTTTGTGTCCAATGTCCTTCACACATAGTAGCATTACAATAGGTCTTCTGTGGTTGTAGTTGTAACCAACTTTTACTACTAATGTTCCATAGTTGTCTCCATTCGTGGAAATTTCCGATAATAACCACACGCTTAAACCGTTCTTGTTGCATATGAGCGTGCATCATTTGTACGTTACATACCGTCCAGTTCGAAGCTACAGAAATGTTCGTTAACACTTCTGCTGTCGTGTTCCACATCTTTATTTGCCAGTTCAGTTCTTTAAGGAAGATCTTTGCAGTTTCCTCCTGTGATGTTACAACAGTAGGCATCCACATTCCAATCTGATGAACAGCTCTTGATGCATGCTGTCCAGTGTTTAATAACATAGTTCTTGTTATGTTATTGTCAAAAGCGTTGGAAACACTTAACACAGTACCTGTTCCACCAAGCAAAGTGCCCCACCATGCACGTTTCGTCCTAGTGCATGTTGGCAGAGGAGGGGAAAAAACAACAACTTTCCAGTGAACTTTATTTGTTATCGTCGATTGTGCCATTTGTTGACAAGTGTGTGCAGCAGGTGCAATTTGAGTGTGTGTCTTCTTACACGCTCGTTCTGTAGATGATTCATATTGGCACAAACCTCTTCTTGAATACACTTTATCGTTACATCCCTTGAAGACTACTGGTATGCTTCCTACACGCCACCGAGAGCATGTGTAGTCATCCTGGATTCCGTTGCGCGTGCTGTCTCTCCATCACAGTTGATACGGCTGAACCACTTCGTTCAGGATCTGGCCTGGTGCTTCTGCTCAACAAAGGTGTGCCAGCAGGACCATGGCAGCAAGGACACGGAGGATGATGGCCCCAAATCCTGCACCAGCCCTGTGGTGCCTCCCTCTGTTTGGGACGTCCGCCATCGCGCTGTCCCTCAGGTCATCCAATCAGCAGATCCCATGGAAAAATGGATCTGAAATCAAAATTAGTACTGCTATAAGACAAAAGAATAAAATTAGTTTTCTCTTACATAACATTTATCCATTTTTTCCTCCCCTGAGTAAAATACTGACACTGTTGCATCATTCACTTGTGAAATGATTTGTGGGGGCAGCCACCCCTTGAACCTCTGTCATTTCACAGGGTTCCACTAGCAGTTGTGCTAGTTTTTCTACTTTCTCAATTACCAGGAATTTTCTCCTTGATAATCCCCATCAATCACTTCAGCTTGTACTGTCATTAACAGCTGAGGCCTGCAACTCCACATCATCTTTCACAATGACACAGCTTGTTGTATGGCTTTCTTAGCCAAATCTAATACTCTTTGCTGTGCTTCTTCCCAGATAAAATTTTCTTTTTCGGGCACTTTTCAGAATTGGAATGACCACATCCTTGTGCTATAAAATGCCTAATGTTTACACAATGTATAAACAAATGTGTAAATAAATGCAGGGGAGTTTCATGCTGAAATATTTTTAACTCCTGTACTAAACATTTACATGTACATTAATACATTTTCCATTCAGATAAAATCACAAGTTTTATTGTTCATTTATTTTTACTCTCTTATGCACACATAATTCTGAGCAGTTTCTCAGTTTGTCAAATGCAGAGACAGAAAGTCTGCCCCTGGAGCAATTGGCCTATTATTCAATTGGGCCAATGCTTGCATCAATTTAGGCTTCCAATCTGTTAAGTCATGATTATCACACACACATTTTTTTCAAAAATTCTTTCAACAGTCCATTCACTCTCACAATCAGCCCAGTAGCCTGCGGATAATATGGAATGTGATAAATCCCTTCGACATTTCGTTCTTATATCATCAATTGACCAATTTGTGATCCGAATTGGCGGGGCTCGGCCTTAATCCTAGTTAAACTCCATCAGATCCGTCAGATCAGGGTACATGTTGCTCCTACTTCTATCTTTGTTCTTTCTTTTCCTTTTTCTCACTCTCCTTACTTTCACCCCTTTGCCCGAGGATTCCTCAGACTCTGACACCTCAATCTCAACCACCTTAGCAGGTTTTCTGCGCACAACAGGCTCAGATTCTTCAGCAGGTGGAGCCGATGTTGTGGGATGAATCGCCTCTAGCAACAGCTGAATCAAAGAATTTAATGGGTCCAGTTCAGCACCAAATCCTGCACAGTTAACTTTTAAGCCTCTCCTTTGACACATCTGTCTCAACTCATCAGTAGGCAATGCGTGTATCTCTGAAGTAGGCACCCCAGCATTAATCAGTGCCCTCCACAACATGTTACGTGGTGGACCCTGTTCATTCCTCCCCCGCTCCCTTTGCGGCCTGCGGACCGGAGTTGATTGAACTCGTGGTCTGCATTCCTCCTGCTTGCCCCATTCTCCCAGATTCCCCAGCTCCAAAATCCGAGCCTTGATGGTTTCCATCGGGGCATCTGGAGCTCCCAGCATCACAGTAAGCATAGCTGCCCGATAATGCTTCTCTCACCACCTTCGGAACAGCCACTTGCTGATATCCAGCCACCATCCCCACTGGTAACAGATCACGCACACACAGCCTCGTCAGCCTCTGCACACACTCCTTTAATGTTAACCATGGTCCAGAGATTTCGGGCCAATCAGATACATTGGGACATGTTGCTCGTACTGCCTCAGACCACACGTCAAACAATGATCTCGCCTTATCCCCCAAATTTCTCGCTTCTTGCCTATAATTAGCATTTACATTCCCATCAGTGCTTAGACCACCAAATGCCATGCCATCTCCGTGATCTATTTCAATCTGTTCTGCACCTTCGTCCAGCAGTCGAGCCATCCATAGATCAGTGGGTTCGCCCGGATGCTGCCTTAATTTTTTAGTGATATGAGCAACTTCATCCTGCGAGTAATCTTCTGTTATGGTCCGTGACACCGCCGGCGGCTGCGGCTGTTCCACCCATTCCATAACAGGTTGTCCCGCAGCATCAAGTACATCATTACCTTGAGAATCTAGCCGCTGCCGGAAGGCAAACGGTGTTCTCACCCACTTTGTCACACCCTGTAAGTTCTAGCAGAATGATGCTCTGAGTCCAATGCAGCATAAGATAAGATAGTCTTTATTGATCTCACAATGGAGAAATTCACTCGTCACATCGGCTCATACAAGAAGGTGCAGAGTAGGGAAGGTGCATTCAATTATATACAGTGAATCTTCATATATACAATGGATCAGAAAGAATACCAAAAAATACAAAAAAGGAAATAGGAATGGGCATATGATGTCTCATTTACATTCTTAGTGGTCTATCTATATATATATATATATATATATATATATATATATATATATATATATATATATATATATATATATATATATATTGGTCATCATAAATGGTCAGGAAATATTTGATCCCTTTAACCGCATTCCCTTCCAATTCTTCCATCTGCAAGGTCCGGTTGTGCCAAAGATTTGACCGTGCAGCATTACGCACAAGTGTATATGACTGTTTACAGCAATTAAAGTTATTGCCTCACACCTTCCCTAGTTTTCTGCTGTATCAAGAGGGTCTTTCCATGACATGAAGGACTATTTTTATTTTTATTTTATTTTTTTTTACCAACTGCTGAATTTTAAAAGACACACATTATATATATATATATATATTTTTTTTTTTACCAACTGCTGAATTTTAAAAGACACACATTATATTTTAACAGTTTATTGTGCCGCCTGTATTAAATATTAACTGAATAAACAAAAATTGTTTCTCTCACACATTAAACTTGCATATATTTATTTTATAAGTATTACAAAACAGGATTCTATTAGGTTACTGAATAGAAACAAATAAATTTAATTGAATAAAATATATGCAAACTAATAAATCCCACAAAAGCCCTCACCATAAGATTAGATTAGATAGAACTTTATTGACGTCAAAATGGAGAAATTCACTTGTGACATCAGCTCTTATAAGCAACAGAAGGTGCAAAAAGGAGGAAAAGGTGCATGATGTATATACAGTGCATCCAGATATATTCAGTGGATGGAGGAAAAAAAAAGAGATTTAAGATGACTTACGTACAGTAAGGATTTAAGGTATCTTAAGTACTGTTGAAGCCGTCATGCTTCCCCCGGTTCGTTAATTCGTGTGCAGGACTTTAAAATAATAACTCAGCCATGGATGCAGAATTCCATTTCACCTTTGCAAAAGGGGAGAGATGATACACCTGCCGACTGCGGGCAACAACTCTCACTCTCTCTCCCGCTCAGGCTAGTTTTTATTGAAGTTAGAACATAGATTATACAAGGTCACACAAAGAATGACACACACATCTTATTGCTATCTTACTCCCTAATAACTATCTTCTCGTTGTTTCCTCCAGCTGCATGTGAACCGGAGTTTCTGTTCTTTCCCACTGCCTAGGACTGGCCTTGAAACTCTCTCCTGATACTTTTGCTCCTGTTATTGTTTCACCGTGTCCCATCTACGGTGAAGCACCCTCGGTGGACCCAGTTCGTTTTACCCAGTCAGGCGACCCCCACTTACTTACTACCTTGAATGTAGGACGCATAAAACAGACAAGTATGCTTTTAGTTATATTTTATCTAGGTAAAGACAGAGAAATAGTTACAGTCACACCAGCGCTGATGGGCCCCTGATCGGCAGGAAGGCCTCGAGTGCTCATCACACAAACATTATAAAGGGATCTCGGGACACACCCTTACAAGGGCTGTACACATCCAAACTGTGACATCAGCAGGGAAGCTGTGTCACCTCCGGGGTGGTATCTGATAGATATGTGCCAATCTTTTGGGTCAGTGCCATCTAAGTGTGCCATGCAGTTCTGGGATAAACAGCTCGTTCCACTTGACCTTGTTGATATCACAATGGAAACATCTTAGGATCAATCAGCATGAATACTTCATAATTCAGCATTTTTTACTCAACACCACAGTCCAAGCATTTTAACTACAATTTAGGGTTCAACTATTTGAGCTAGGCCTGTTTTAGGTTCCTATACGCACATTATTTTAAGTTTACTTTAGACCAGATAAGCTAAAGATGTACCTTTAATCAAGGCCAAATTCGTCTACTCTACCCCCACCCCAAGAAACCTCCTACTCGGTCCCCCACTCTCCATTCCTATGGACAACCATCCATCACTTTCAAACCTCACAAATCCAAGAGTACCAGTAGGGGGCATCAGAGGGCAGGCTGAGCCTCCAGCAGGAAAACCCCATCTCTCTAAGAAATGGTAAAAAACCCGATAGAGCCCAGTCTAGGGGAATCCCACTCTGGGCCAATCTGAGCGAGAAGACACCCTGTATTGAATCTAAAAATTAGCCTTACCAAGTAATTTATGGATCTGTGATAGCCATCAGATCCTGGTTCTCCACATAACAAAGCAAAAAGATTGCAAGAACTGTAGGTCTTGGTGTGTGTGTCTGTAACAGAGAGTTTTCATTCTTAGTCATAAAGCCATAGCGGTCAACATAATGCAACATCACAGTATAAACATCATAACACATAAAATCAAACATGGAAGTCAGTCGAAAACAGAAAGGAGAAAGAAAAGAGAAAAAATCAGTTTTGTGATATAAAAAGAGTCTGTACGTCAATAACGCAAGTAAAAAAACATCAGGCCAGTCTGAGCACGTGGCAGACATGAATCTATTCGCGCATAAGTGGTCAGCTCAGTGTTCTCAGGCAACTGCTCCTTCACGGCAAACAGAAAGAAGAAAACATAAAAAAATCATAGGTCTCTGGCATGTTACTCCCAAACTTCTTAAGTCCTCTTCTTATTCCTCAGCATGGACAAAAACGATTTAGTTGGATGGTAATGAGTGTCCTGTCCTTTTTCAGGCAATAAGCATTTTATCCCCAGGAAAATGCTCTGTTGAAATGGTTGGCAGACACCAGGCCTTGTTTACTGTTGGATAACAGAAACAAGGTGTAATTAGTGTTCTTATCAAGACTCCCAATCCTTCTTTCATTTACCTTCTTCAAACACTTTCACATCCAGATATTTCCGTTCACAATTATTATGCTCTTAGCTTAACCTCCTTTAATGTAATCATTACTGTGAATGCAGTAGGCATTCACAGTTCTTGAGATCCTGTTTCTCTTTATTCTTTATTATTACTGTGAATGCAGTAGGCATTCACAGTTCTTGAGATCCTGTTTCTCTTTATTCTTTATTATTACTGTGAATGCAGTAGGCATTCACAGTAATATTTTTTTCTCCCATAGGAAATGAATGTAATTCACTAAAATTCCGCTCATTTCAGCTGCTTTTTGACAGCTTACTGCTTCAGCCTACTTTCAGCTAGAAACGCCATTCAACTTTTAAAATGTAGTGATATCTTTCAGCTATTATGGTCTATTTCAGCTTTTTCATATCTTTTACCATTTTCATATAGAACCTCCTTAAAATAATTTTGGCTTTTCAAGAAATTCAGCAAATAACATGCGTTGCTATGGTCGTCAAGGAGGCAGTTATAGAGTGCGCACTCTAGAAATTCAATAAATTCTTCATCTCCGAACAACTTCTTCTCACTCGCTCAATTTTCAACCTATCCACATAAATTATACATCAAAACGTAGGAATTTTTGTCTGGAATCAGGAAATGTAACCCTCATTGGTGTAGCATTTATAGATTTTTCGCAAATCACCTCAGAGCGACACAAACCCGAAACCTCCCCCATTCATTTCCTATGGAGCGCTTTTGAAAAATGACGTCTGAAAATCCAAAACATCACACGTTTTCGCATCATCGCTACTCCTAAACCGTTTGATGTACAGGCATGAGACTTTCACATATGAATGTCCCAACCCTTCTGGCACTCACAAAAAAGGATTTTTGTGGATAACTGTTACGGTTTTTCCACAGGAACAATTTGTTCGGGAGTAGCGAGTTTGCAAAATCCTGAAGACGCTTTGGACCTCCATCACCCCAAATGATCCACTTTTTTACATCGTCGCTGTGCCTACACCGATTTTTGTACAAACATAAAAATGAGCAACATAGTCCTCAAAAGCCTGCTGATACTCACAGTGAAAGAATTAATTTGATATCTCTTATACTTTTTCAGCTAGAGCGATTTGTTCGGGACCGTTTTTAGAGGATTTTGGAAATTCCTTAAAAATACCCTTTAGATCATAATTTTTACGCCTTTATTAAAATATTTCCAGCAAAAACCGATACCAAGTCTTCTTCCCCTATCCATTAAGAAATAAACGCAGAAAAGATTACGTCTCTACCATTTACAGATCAGGAGATTTGGAGCGTTGTGCGAGGCAAAGTTCTCCATTATAACCCAATGGGACATATTTTGAGCAAAGTCTCTGCACTTCGGTAGACTGGCCGCTGCAGGTGTGTGAGTGAGTTTCCATGACGACGGAACTCTGAGGGCCAGAGGGAGAAGCTCCATTAGGATACAATGGCAACTTTTGACGCCCGCTGCAGCGGCTGTGATTAATGTAGGAATCTGAAATTCGCACAGTCACTTCCTCTTAACATTTTAAAATTTTCAAGTGACTTTCAGCCATGTGTCAGTTTTCTGTCCAATTTTGGATTTCACATGCTTTCCTATTGGGCCTTTGCTTCCAACAGGACCTGGCATGATGCCCAGACACGACCCAATTGGCCAATACAGCACCACCCACCTGTGGGGAAATGGCGCTACTAACCATTTTGGTCAAATGTTGAGTTCTGGGCCCAGATGTGGTGAGGCTGAGTTGCTAAAGGAGGCCAATCTGACCCATGAACTTTTGTCATGTTTGGTGACATTAAGTATTGGCACCCCTATTTGAGGCACTTCCCAGTACAGGATTTGGACCAAACTGACAGAGTACAATCACCCGGTGATCCTGAGCACAACCATGTTAGCGGCTAACGGTTAGCATGTTGCTAATTGGAAGTAGCTCTAGGAAGCTCGGACAAACTTCTGCTTTACAGAGTCTGTACCTCCTTTATACAGAATGCTCCACAATAAGTTTGGGCCTCGTCACGTAAAGCATCTCCAAGTTAGGAGGTGTCAAACATCCAATGCTTTTCAATGGGGGGCAAAACCCCTTATACTCCTAGAAATGCAGGCCCACATATGGCAACAGTATATTCAAGTTTGAAATTCTACTTATGCTTTGTTAAACGATTCAGTGTTTAGAATGAGTTAGGAAATGTTTGGTGCCTTTCCCTCAGTTTTTTCTTCTTCTAATAATTCAGCTATTGTTCTTTCATGTTCAAATTCTTCAACTCTTTCAAATTCTTCAACTTTTTCAACTTCTTCAACTTTTTCAACTTCTTCAATGCTTTTCAGCTATTTTTTTCTCTTCTTCAAAGATCTTCTGCATCTTCTGCTTAATCATTCAGCTATCTGCATTCACAGTGCATTTTCGCAGGAAATGCAAATTTTTCTAGTTATTATTATTATTATTATTATTCCTGTTTATTCTTCCAAATGCGTTTTTACTGTTTAAACTTTGCTTCGCTTCTCCTCCTACAATTTTTCTCCGATTTCAACCATTCAACTTTTAAACTATTCAGCTTCTTTTGGAATGGATGGCTATGTCTTTTTGTACTTTTAACTCTTCAACTTTTCAAAATATTCAGCTTTTTCTGCAAATTTTCAGCTTTTTTTCTCCCATAGGAAATGAATGTAATTCACTAAAATTCCGCTCATTACTGTGAATGCAGTAGGCATTCACAGTTATTGAGATCCTCTTTCGCCTTTTTACTGTTTAAAGTTTGATTCGCTTCTCCTCCTACAGTTTTTCTCCGATTTCAACCATTCAACTTTTAAACTATTCAGCTTCTTCTGGAATCGATGGCTATATCTTTTTGTACTTTTAACTTTTATACTTTTTAAAATATTCAGCTTTTTCTGCAAATTTTCAGCTTTTTTTCTCCCATAGGAAATGAATGTATTTCACTAAAATTCCGCTCATTTCAGCTGCTTTTTGACAGCTTACTGCTTCAGCCTACTTTCAGCGAGAAACGCCATTCAACTTTTAAAATGTAGTGATATCTTTCAGCTATTATGGTCTATTTCAGCTTTTTCATATCTTTTACCATTTTCATATAGTACCTCCTTAAAATAATTTAGGCTTTTCAAGAAATTCAGCAAATAACATGCGTTGCTATGGTCGTCAAGGAGGCAGTTATAGAGTGCGCACTCTAGAAATTCAACAAATTCTTCTTCTCCGAACAACTTCTTCTCACTCGCCCAATTTTCAACCTATCTACATAAATTATACATCAAAACGTAGAAATTTTTGTCTGGATTCAGGAAATGTAACCCTCATAGGTGTAGCATTTATGGATTTTTCGCAAATCACCTCAGAGCGACACAAACCCGAAACCTCCCCCATTCATTTCCTATGGAGCGGTTTTGAAAAATGACGTCTGAAAATCCAAAACATCACACGTTTTCACATCGTCGCTACTCCTAAACCGTTTGATGTACAGGCATGAGACTTTCACATATGAATGTCCCAACCCTTCTGGCACTCACAAAACAGGAATTTTGTGGATAACTGTTACGGTTTTTCCGCAGGAACAATTTGTTCGGGAGTAGCGAATTTGCAAAATCCTGAAGACGCTTTGGATCTCCATCACCCCAAATGATCCACTTTTTTACATCGTCGCGATGCCTACACCGATTTTTGTACAAACATAAAAATGAGCAACATAGTCCTCAAAAGCCTGCTGATACAGTGAAATAATTGTTTTGATATCTCTTATACTTTTTCAGCTAGAGCGATTTGTTCGGGACTGTTTTTAGAGGATTTTGGAAATTCCTTAAAAAACCCCTTTAGATCATAATTTTTTACGCCTTTATTAAACTTTTTCCAGCAAAAAACGATAGCTTTTCTTCTTCCCCTATCCGTTACGAACTAAACGCAGAAAAAATTACGTCTCTACCATTTAGGGATCAGGAGATATGAAGCGTTGTTTGGGGCAAAGTTCTCCATTATAATCCAATGGGACTTATTGTGAGCAAAGTCTCTGCACTTCGGTAGACTGGCCGCTGCAGGTGTGTGAGTGAGTTTCCATGACGACGGAACTCTGAGGGCCAGAGGGAGAGGATCAATTGAGATGGAATGGCAACTTTCGACGCTCACCGCAGTTGCTGTGATTAATGTAGGAATCTGAAATTCGTACACAGTCACTTCCTCTTGACATTTTAAAATTTTCAAGTGACTTTCAGCTATGTGTCATTTTTCTGTCCCATTTTGGATTTCACATGCTTTCCTATTGGGCCTTTGCTTCCAACAGGACCTGGCATGATGCCCAGACACGACCCAATTGGCCAATACAGCACCACCCACCTGTGGGAAATGGCGCTACTGACCATTTTGGTCAAATATTGAGTTCTGGGCCCAGATGTGGTGAGGCTGAGTTGCTAAAGGAGGCCAATCTGACCCATGAACTTTGGTGACCTTTGGTGACATTAAGTATTGGCACCCCTTTTTGAGGCACTTCCCAGTACAGGATTTGGACCAAACTGACAGAGTACAATCACCCGGTGATCCTGAGCACAACCATGTTAGCGGCTAATGGTTAGCATGTTGCTAATTGGAAGTAGCTCTAGGAAGCTCGGACAAACTTCTGCTTTACAGAGTCTGTACCTCCTTTATACAGAATGCTCCACAATAAGTTTGGGCCTCGTCACGTAAAGCATCTCCAAGTTAGGAGGTGTCAAACATCCAATGCTTTTCAATGGGGGGCAAAACCCCTTATACTCCTAGAAATGCAGGCCCACATATGGCAACAGTATATTCAAGTTTGAAATTCTACTTATGCTTTGTTAAACGATTCAGTGTTTAGAATGAGTTAGGAAATGTTTGGTGCCTTTCCCTCAGTTTTTTCTTCTTCTAATAATTCAGCTATTGTTCTTTCATGTTCAAATTCTTCAACTCTTTCAAATTCTTCAACTTTTTCAACTTCTTCAATGCTTTTCAGCTATTTTTTCTCTTCTTCAAAGATCTTCTGCATCTTTTGCTTAATCATTCAGCTATCTGCATTCACAGTGCATTTTCGCAGGAAATGCAAATTTTTCTAGTTTCAGCTGCTTTTTGACAGCTTACTGCTTCAGCCTACTTTCAGCTAGAAACACCATTCAACTTTTAAAATGTAGTGATATCTTTCAGCTATTATGGTCTATTTCAGCTTTTTCATATCTTTTACCATTTTCATATAGTACCTCCTTAAAATAAATTTGGCTTTTCAAGAAATTCAGCAAATAACATGCGTTGCTATGGTCGTCAAGGAGGCAGTTATAGAGTGCGCACTCTAGAAATTCAACAAATTCTTCTTCTCCGAACAACTTTTTCTCACTCGCTCAATTTTCAACCTATCCACATAAATTATACATCAAAACGTAGGAATTTTTGTCTGGATTCAGGAAATGTAACAGTCATTGGTGTAGCATTTGCAGATTTTTCGCAAATCACCCCAGAGCGACACAAACCCGAAACCTCCCCCATTCATTTCCTATGGAGCGGTTTTGAAAAATGACGTCTGAAAATCCAAAACATCACACGTTTTCGCATCGTCGCTACTCCTAAACCGTTTGATGTACAGGCATGAAACTTTCACATATGAATGTCCCAACCCTTCTGGCACTAACAAAAAAGGAATTTTGTGGATAACTGTTACGGTTTTTCCGCAGGAACAATTTGTTCGGGAGTAGCAAATTTGCAAAATCCTGAAGACGCTTTGGACCTCCATCACCCCAAATGATCCACTTTTTTACATCGTCGCTGTGCCTACACCGATTTTTGTACAAACATAAAAATGAGCAACATAGTCCTCAAAAGCCTGCTGATACTCACAGTGAAATAATTGTTTTGATATCTCTTATACTTTTTCACCTAGAGCGATTTGTTCTGGACTGTTTTTAGAGGATTTTGGAAATTCCTTAAAAAAAACCCTTAGATCATCATTTTTTACGCCTTTATTAAAGTATTTCCAGCAAAAAACGATAGCTTTTCTTCTTCCCCTATCCGTTACGAACTAAACGCAGAAAAAATTACATCTCTACCATTTAGGGATCAGGAGATATGAAGCGTTGTTCGGGGCAAAGTTCTCCATTATAATCCAATGGGACTTATTGTGAGCAAAGTCTCTGCACTTCGGTAGACTGGCCGCTGCAGGTGTGTCAGTGAGTTTCCATGACGACGGAACTCTGAGGGTCAGAGGGAGAAGCTCCATTAGGATACAATGGCAACTTTCGACGCCCGCTGCAGCGGCTGTGATTAATGTAGGAATCTGAAATTCGCACAGTCACTTCCTCTTAACATTTAAAAAATTTTCAAGTGACTTTCAGCCATGTGTCAGTTTTCTGTGCCATTTTGGATTTCACATGCTTTCCTATTGGGCCTTTGCTTCCATCAGGACCTGGCATGATGCCCAGACACGACCCAATTGGCCAATACAGCACCACCCACCTGTGGGAAATGGCGCTACTGACCATTTTGGTCAAATATTGAGTTCTGGGCCCAGATGTGGTGAGGCTGAGTTGCTAAAGGAGGCCAATCTGACCCATGAACTTTGGTGACATTTGGCGACATTAAGTATTGGCACCCCTATTTGAGGCACTTCCCAGTACAGGATTTGGACCAAACTGACAGAGTACAATCACCCGGTGATCCTGAGCACAACCATGTTAGCGGCTAATGGTTAGCATGTTGCTAATTGGAAGTAGCTCTAGGAAGCTCGGACAAACTTCTGCTTTACAGAGTCTGTACCTCCTTTATACAGAATGCTCCACAATAAGTTTGGGCCTCGTCACGTAAAGCATCTCCAAGTTAGGAGGTGTCAAACATCCAATGCTTTTCAATGGGGGCGAAACCCCTAATACTCCCTAGAAATGCAGGCCCACATATGGCAACAGTATATTCAAGTTTGAAATTTTACTTATGCTTTGTTAAACGATTCAGTGTTTAGAATGAGTTAGGAAATGTTTGGTGCCTTTCCCTCAGTTTTTTCTTCTTCTAATCATTCAGCTATTGTTCTTTCATGTTTAAATTCTTCAACTCTTTCAAATTCTTCAACTTTTTCAACTTCTTCAATGCTTTTCAGCTATTTTTTCTCTTCTTCAAAGATCTTCTGCATCTTTTGCTTAATCATTCAGCTATCTGCATTCACAGTGCATTTTCGCAGGAAATGCAAATTTTTCTAGTTAGATCTTGCATTACTCTTTTATAAAAGGAGGAATCTGAAAGTTCAACATTATCTGCAGCAGCATTTCTCTATAATTCTTTCCCATGTGTGTCTCACCTTACAATTGTCCAACAGTTGAAAAATCTCTGCAATAGAAATTTATCATCATATGTTTCATGGCTACTGTGACACGGTTCATCTCAATTTATCTAGCACACAGGGAATTGTACTAAAACCTTTCAGAAACTTCTTACTGAACCAGCTCTAAAATACTTCACATTTTTCTAAAAAGTCCAACAGAAAAACCCTTAAGTTTGTAAAAGAAAGCTCTACTATATATATTTGCAGAATAATGTTGTGATATTAATAAGAAGCAGCCCTATGTACTTCTTGTCTTATTTTGAAAAGCTCAGCTAAGAGAAAGGAAGTGTGTGCATGCCCCTCGCCCACACGGAGTTGTGATTGGTTGCTATTCAGGAAGTGGGTGTAGCCCAGGGCGGAGACAGGAAGTAGTTCTGTGAATCGGTTTCAGCTTGACGTGCATCAACCCAAAAGACTTGTAGTTGAATGCGCCCTCCACCTGAAGCGAATAGTAATTCTAACCCCATTAATTCTTGATTTTTTTTTTAATCACTTCTGCTTGTTTTAACAGACAGCTTTTGTAAGCGACCCTAGTTGTATCTTATGTCCCCCTGTTTGAATCTTGTTTGAAACAAACCTTTAAACTGTAGTATGCTGTGAGCAGTAACTCATTGTTGCTTATCGCCCCCTGACCATGTAAGAAGCTCCATACTGCTCTAGATCTTTAAACCTTTTTCAGTCATTCAACATTAGTTTAATTGATAATACATCCAAGCATAATTATATCCCCAAGTAAATCAACCCTTTAACAAGTATCTAGTTCTTGTTCTCATGTGTTTAGTTTATCCTTGAAAAACTTTAAGCAGACATTACTCCGAGTGATTTTCTTACAGTTTCATTCATTTATTATTATTACCGTTGTGATCTTATATCACCCAGTGATCTATAAATCCTTATTTTATGTTTGCACCGTCTTGTCCCAGCAGATTAAAAATTCCCATTGTAGAATTTGCTTTTTTGTTTCATCAATCACTGTCTGTTGTGAGTATTGAAGAAATTGTGCAGTTCCTTTTAAACCCTCTTAAATATTGACCACCCATTGGTAAATGATCAGCTTTAAGTTTTGCCCTTCTTCTAATTCTTTGTTTAGCCTTAGTATCTGCACCTTAAATTGACGAATAGTGGAATTCTTTGTATAAACACTTCTCTGTATCCGTATTTGTTTTGGCCTCTATAATTTTGTTTTTTGCATTTTAAGTGTGAACCTGGTCAGGATAGAGAAAGTCATCTCTGATGCTCCTTTTTGCAACCCCAGCAAACCCAAAAACAAAAATGTTCACTGTCAGTGTTAGGTTACAGGTAATCCCTGTGGGAACACGAAGTCGTCTCCTTTGTCCAACCTGGTTCCAAGCGCCTGGGTCATCGAAACACTCCACCACCTGCGACAAATCTTTGACATTTTCAAACCACAGCAGCCATTCCTGGGTGTCCCACACCCTATGTCTGTGAACTGTCCCCTTGTCGTAAGCCCAGGCTTTCAGTTTCTCTCCTGTTAAGTGTCCCCCTTTAGAGCCCATTTACCCCAAAGAGTCCAAGAGTGTGTTCTAGGTGCGTTTCCTGAACGCCAACCTCTCCATGTCATGTTCATGAAACCTTGTAGTTGAATTCCATCACCTGTGAAGCAAAGCAGTCATGCATAGTCCTGTTCAAGATGTTTTTTAGCACAGCAGGTGTTTCACTGTCCGGTGCCATTGCAGCTCTGATGTTCCTCAGAGCCAACCTTCATGCATTGATATCATGTTGAAGCTGTTATCCTCCTATCATCATCTTGTGTCCAGGAGTCACTTCTGCTGTCCTGACCAGATACCAAATGTCCAACTAATCTAATTGACCTCATTACTTTTCTGCATGTACAAGAGGACGATCGTTAGATTATTCTGGTCTAAAAGACCACTAGGTTAATAGATGGCTAAACTATGTTTATGTGTTTTTTTCTTCTGGATGTTTTAACATTTAGTTAAAGAACAACTATTGTGCTATTTTGTGTTCAAACAGATAGTTGTTAAGTCTCCTCACACCTTTTAGGTAACTGCGTACAATTCCAAACTATTTACACTGGTGCTTTAATCCCTAATTTACCCAAGTTATTTATTAGAATAAGGCAATATTATTCTAAACTTCCAGTTTTATCCATTTAAGTCCTTAACCTTTGTGGTGCTTTACATTCTAATTATTATGTTCTTAGTTGCGCCTCTGCATACTTTAAGATACCCAGTAAATGCTGTGCTCACAATTTCTCCTTCGCTTGAACAAGGTTAAAAGGTTTAGAGTTTATTCTGCTTATATTGAAAAATGAGCTTGCTCACTCGTTCGTCCATTCGTTTATGCTATTAAAGTAGGCATTACAGCAACAGTTAACTTTTTCTCCCACTAGTTTTTTCATGATCATAATTATCGCTAATTGATGTAGATGTGTGTGTGTGTGTATATATATATATATATATATATATATATATATATATATATATATATATATATATATATATATATATATATATATATATATAATTTTTTTTTTTCATGTCGTCTAAATTGCATACATTGTTCTTATCCATATTCCTTTTACGATTAAACGGCCCCCCTATGTATCCCACTCCTTACTTTAATCACCAATACTCATAAGTTGTTGAACCTGTTTAGGTTTAGTATAATTACTTAAGCTGCTCTATGCTCTCATCCCGTAACTTAATATTTTGGTGCAAAATGGATGTCTTTTAGCGGTTTCCCCCCATTTCTTCTCATGCATGATGTATTTTATGAAGCTTATTGTATCTTAAAGGTGCCTCTTTGAATCTTATTCAAAACCCCTTGTGGGGTTAATAAAATTCCAAAACACATCTATATGTATTTTAAATTATTTAAATAAAAACTTTGTTAGAAAAGTAAAAGAAAATCCTTATCTTTGCAAACTCTACCAGCTTTGTTTCCAGACCAGTACCACTTGTCCGAATGCGTTTGACCCTCTTATCGCTCGCTAATAACAGCTCTGACTTAAAACAATTAACATCCTAGGGGTTTAATAATAATCTTGATTGCTTTTAATCTGAAAGTTTTCTTCTAAGCGCATTCCGCCAATGTGTATGTTTCTACTGTGTGTTTTGTGTTTTAATTATGTGCAGGAAAATCTGATGTGAAATGCAGAAGGGGTGTCTGCCAACTCATCTTTGTTTCGTGTTGCGGTCCATTGAAGGTTATCCGATGCCTCTGTCTTTGCCCCTGCAATTAGTTGTCCCTTTTCAGTCCTCATGTCTCAGTTCAGCGCCACAACATCGTTCCAGAACGAACATTGTCCATAAATCTTCTTTCTCCAATCGTTGTGTCTGAAACCACAAGGAATTCTGCCAGCATTTTGCCAATATGGATTTTGTCCAAAATCAAATTGTCTAATACAAGAATTGTCTATCTTCATCCGTAGTGTAGTGTACATAAGTTGAAAAGAAAAATTAAAACAAAAATTACAGTAAAACTTTCTCAAAACAAAATCAACCACATCGTTCCCTCTGAAACTAACTATTCTAAAAAAGTTCTTCACCTTTACCCCAGATCTTGATCCCTTAAAAATTTATCCAAGCAAAATATTTTACAGACAGTTCAACCTCTTTGTATAAGTTCAATAATAAAAAACATTTCTCTTAACCTTGTAGCATCACATCCCCCATTAAACCTCTATGCAGCTTCTGCAAAAATTACTGATTTTTTGTCCAAAATTTGATTAAAAACTGGATTAGGCAGGAGTCAAGTACATCACCTTTTTTCTCCGTCCCCTGGACCACTGTGGCACCGTTTGGTACTCACTTGTCTCTGAGAATGCCTAAGAAAAGAGACTAAAATCTCTCCGTTTGCACATTCCAATTATATATGACCAGGTTTCCTTGCAAGAAAAAGGCAGAAAACAGGATAGAAATGTTAATGTGAGTCAGTAGAGAGGGCAGCAGTGGGAAGGGGTACATGAACAATTTCCAAAGCCATCTTCTTACCGCTAGAAGGATACTGAATACTGAATTGTACTTTATAACTAAATTTGCCTTGCCTTGCCTAGAAGGTCTCGATATTACCTGTCATAAGTTTGTTAAACTTAGCATAATTTAGTCACTTTTGTCAATCCCTGCACGTCCATTTTAGATCATGACTTCTTACCATACGGCCTGAAAGAGCTCACTTTCCAGAGTTTTCTGTTGGAACAAAGGTGGCTTTACAGTTTCATCTCACATCATCTGAAAGAAGTAACTCAGAGAAAAACAATTCTGTTAGTGTATTAGGTGACAAAAGAAAACCTGGTCTTTTTAGTGTCTTGGTTCTTAACGTGATGTGTCTAAGTTCTTGGTTGGTCCAGGGGAGGTAGGAATCTCTTGTTCCTCTTCTTTCAGCATTTTGTATTAAAACTTCTCCTCTTCTTAAATTATCTGCCGAACAACCTTAAATGTTGTCACTTTTTTGCCACTGGTGATGCAAAAATTAAAGCAAAGGAATCACTTAACAAAGAAATAATCAAAATGCACAAAACAATAAAAACCCGAAAGTAAAAAGTCTCCCAAGGAGTGCAATCTGTGTGTTCCAATATTTTATAGCATTTTTTTGATTTCTTTCTAGCTCTTTTGATCATGCAAACTTAGTTATTAATGCTTTTCAATCTTAATTGGTCAAGGGTGAAACTTTAAAGCAACCATTTCCTCTTTCAGTGTTTTGAGCTTCTGGTGTTTTTCTATACATGATAAGAGTTTTCCCCGTAATTCAGCACATTGAGAAAGCTACCCAGAATTTAACCCTTCAGAAGCTGGCTTTATTTTATTTTTTCCCTCTGACATAGTTTTCGTGCCCCCAGGCCAGAACACACAGACCCAGCCTTGCCATAACATTCAGATGTTTACATCATGGTCAGATTTGTTTATCATATCTATTGTCCTGTTTCAGGTTAAACTGACCCTCTGAGGCTTGCCTCAGCTCAGCATAACTAATAACATCAGATGATTTTCTAACTGATGACATGCTTAATGTGGCCTTGTGATATCTTGACACTTCTCAAAATTTCTCATTAGCTGCATTCAAATCCCAAGTAAAAAGAAATAAAATAAATTAATAGAGAAGCCTTAGAAAAGCAACCATATTTAGTCCCATACAGTTTGTTTAAAGCACAGTTTGTCTCATCTATTTAAATAAAAAATCATGTATATCTTAATGCCCTTAAATTCTTCTCTTAAGGCAGCTGTAAAATCCTTAGTTAAAAATCTCCCCTTAAACATATCCCATCCGGTTCCATTTCTCCCAAACAGTCTCCCATATGCTCCCCATATGCTGTTTGCCATTTTATTAATGTTCTAAAATTACAATATAAAAGCTTTTACTCTGTTATTATTTCAGCTGTCATGAATTCATTGACAAACACAAGCCAAACGCAATCTAATAGCATAACTGAATACAGCCCCAACGCCCCTGTTTGCTGTAATGCATAATTAAGCTCCAAACTAAAAAAAACCTTTATCCCCAGTCCCAAGTATTTCCTACAGCCCTGGGATATTTTCTGTTTAAGACACGTTAGCATATCTCAGTGTAAAAATTTAATTTGGCCAGATATTTAATGTGGGAAGAAAACAAACTGTGTTATTGAAACCTCTCCATACCTTTCTTCAGCTTTTAGTTAACATAGTTCATGATTAAAAACGTCATTTAAATTACGGAGCTGCAGTTCTCCCAAACCAAATGAACATTCTGAAACCATGAACATTACTTCACACAGACGAACGTTTAGTTACATACGATACACAAATACATACATACAGTAACATAGAACTGACGACATTCAGACAAACAAACACACGCAGGCCTTTACTTCTGACTGGGAGGAAGGGCTGGTCAGAGCCTAACGACGGTTTGAGGACTCGTCCCCCCTGTCTCAATGGTCCCATGTATTTTCCGGGGACATGGCGCAATATGCTCCCTAAATTCAGGGAACTCACGTGGAGCCATTAGAGCGTTCATTTGAATGGGCCGCCAGGGCTCATGAAAGTCCTTAGGAACACATGCAATACTGAACATTGGCCACTGGATGGCAGCCTTACCTTACGTTTTTGAGAATGTCAGTAGGGTCCACTTGGTGACAGGAGGCTATCAAATGGGTTCTATTGGGTTAGGGTTAGTACTGGTAGTGCAGTATATGGAATTATTGTGTGTGTGTGTGTGTGTGTGTGTGTGTGTGTGTGTGTGTGTGTGTGTGTGTGTCTGTATGTGTGTCTGTGTGTGTGTGTGTGTGTGTGTGTGTGTCCATTATGTTGTAAAGTGTGACATGTGGTAATTAAACGTGTGTTAGACCAAGTGTTTTGGTACATGCAGTCCAATGTATCAGTGTGTGTGTTATGGATGTTGGTTCTCCAGGACCCAGAGTCTGTTCCAGGACCCTGGAGGTTGCTCCAGGACCCAGAGTCTGTTCCAGGGAGGGGGGTGTTATTGGCTTAGCCACACCCCTTAGCTTCCTATTGGTCCATTGATAATTATTCCTACGTCATCTGTGACGTCATTGACCATTGTAAAATTGAGAAAAAGAAACTAGGTAAGGCTGGTTTCCAACCCCGCTCCTTTGGGTGGGAGCCAATGTTGCTAACCACTCTGCTACACCCCTTAGGCCCTATATATAGGGCTCCGGTGCTCCTTACATATGTTAAGTGCTGCCACCTGTAATAAAGTGACCCCCTAACCTAAATGCCGCCAAGTGTCCCATTCAGTGTACTGCGGATTGTACATAATGTTAAATGCTGCCCATTGGCCTATGTATAATCCTGCCTTTTGGCCTATATTAAAATGCTGCCTACTGGCCAATGTATAATCCTGCCTTTTGGCCTATATTAAAATGTTGCCCACTGGCCTATGTATAATCCTGCCTTTTGGCCCATATTAAAATGCTGCCCACTGGCCTATGTAAAATCCTGCCTATTGTACATATGGTAATATGTACAATACGGTCCCATATAAAGTCCCGCCAAGTGTACACACTGCCATCTGGTGGCGGTTTAACGGTACTACAACCCCTAACTAAAGTTTTGAGCCATCGGGGACTATTTATTTGTGATTTTGGTGAATTTTCACTTTTTTGGGGGGCTGTAGCGGGGGTCCTGGTTGGCTTTAAAAATATGGGACTTTTGGCAGATGGGAGACGAGGGATGGGGCTTTCATAGCACTACACCCAAATGTCCCTGTGCCATTTGGTTAGCCCACAATTGATTTTTGAAAATGGCCCTCGAGTGCTGCCCTTTGTACAAAAAAACACCTGTCACCCTAATTAGGGTTAGGGCAGCTTCTTTCAAAATGCCCTGGGTAACCACACGTCCAGCACAAGGGCATATCATAATCTTTGGTTGGTCCCTTTCTATAATTTCTGTACTGCGGTGTATCTCTGCTGGGAATTTGTCCCCATGGAGGACTCTGATACATTTGAAATGGGACATCTGGAGGGAGGTGCCCCATAAACTGGTTTGCACCAAACACAGGTTATAGTTATTGCAGTGTTATTACACCAGATTATAGTACAGTGGTATTGTAAAGTCTGACAGCAGCAGGGATGAATGACCTGCGGTAGCGCTCCTTTTTACAAACAGGGTGTATAAGTCTGTCACTAAAGGAGCTGCTCAGCTCCTCTACAATCTGGTGCAGGTGGTGAAAGGTGTAGTCCATGATAGATTTAACCTTTGACAACACCCTCCTCTCCGCTACTTCCTCCATCGAGTCCAGAGTGCAGCCCAGAACAGAAATGGCCTTACTCACCAGCTTGTTCAGTCTCTTTCTGTCCCGCTCTGCGCTGCCTTTGGCCCAGCAGACGACAGCGTAGAGGAGGACTGAGGCCACCACAGAGTCGTAAAAAGTTTTAAGCAGAGGCCTGCTCACTCCATAGGACCTCAGCCTCCTCAGGAGGTGGAGGCGGCTCTGGCCCTACTTGTACAGAGTGTCGGTGTTATGAGTCCAGTCCAGTTTATTGTTGACGTGAACACCCAGGTATTTGAAACTCTCCACAGTTTCAATGTCCTGCCCCTGGATGTTCATGGGAGAGTTAGGTAGGGGTCTTCTCCTGAAGTCGATCATCATCTCCTTGGTCTTACTGGTGTTTAGATACAGGTGGTTCTTCTCACACCAGTCCACAAAGTTCATGATGACCGACCGGTACTCCAGCTTGTTCCCCTCAGACACACAGCCCACAATGGCCTAGTCATCGGAGAACTTCTGGAGGTTCACCTAGAACACTGGAACACTGTCCGTGTTGTAGGTGAAAAATAGCGCTTTAACTAGTCCGACAACTCCATAACACTTTACACTACAATCATTCATTCACCCGTTCACACATTCACACTCCTGAGCTCCTGACTGTCCTGAGCTAAGTTAATAGCCACAGCTGCCCTGGGGCAGACTGACAGAGGCGAGGCTGCCATACATTGACACCACCGGGCCCTCTGACCACCGCCAGCAGACAATTCGGGTGAAGGGTCTTGCCCAAGGGCACAACTGAAACGGTTGACGCGGTAATTGAACCGTCAACCCACCAATTGCAGGGCAGACTCTCGGGATTGCAGATGATGAAATACTCAGGATTCATTTTAGCTGGGTAATAGAAATTCTGGGGCTTTAAATCTCGGGGCTTTCAGTGGAAAATGGTGTTATGTAGCAAAAATGTTTGTGTGAATATCTTTGACATAATCTAAGAAAAAAAATTACCAGGCCCTGTGCCAGCCTGGCAAGGTCATCGTTTCATTTTCTGAATGGAAACAGTTGTTACATAGTCTCTCCAGACACCCAGGATGCACAAAACCATTTTTAATTAATATAAAACTTCTGCTATTTGACTTTTTCTATAATTAAAGACATTAGCCATTATAAAAAAAGTTAAAATGTTTGTTTTTTCAGCAGAAGTTCTGCAAAAACTGTTCAACAACTTAACAAAATAGAAGATAAAACATTTGTTTTTACTTTTCTGAGTTTAATAAGATATTATATCTAGAATTGCACCGCTCAGGGTGGCAGCACGATGATGTAGCTCTGTAACTTTGATTGAGATCATTTCTTTATTTCAAAATTTAATTCCTGCTTTTCTTGGAAGGAAAATGCTTCTTGGACAACCGTTTCTTCTTTTATTGGATGTTGTGCAGCTTTTCTATATTTTGCTCTTTTGTTATGATACATAATCATAGCAAAAGGGTGGTTTACAACAGGAAGCAGCTGATTACCATCACAAAAGCAGAAATAATCCGACAACTGAAGCCAGAAATCTCACAGGATTTGAAAAGGTGTTGTGGTTGCAGAGCAGGAGCAAAGAGGTGAGAGAGTTTGCATTGTGTATGCATTTGTTGTGATTTGCCTGCTACCCTTGCCAGGCCTCTGTTGCAAAAGAAATTCTGAAGCTTAATGGGACTTTCTGGTTAAATAAAGGTTAAATAAAAAAATAAAGAGAGGAGGAAGTTCAAACTATCTCTGCCATCCATCATCATTGGCAATCTGAGATCATTAGCTAACAAGTTGGATGAACTTCAAGCCCTGACAAGGACTCAGCAAGAGTATCGGTAATGCAGTATTATGTGTTTTACCGAGACATTGCTGCAGGATCATATCCCCAACTTTAACATTTCTCTGCTGGGCTTCCTGACTATATGAGTAGACAGAGCAGCAGGAAAAGGAAAAGAGTTGGATTGGCAGTGCTTGTCATCAACAGATGGTGTCACCATGCACACGTTACTGTTAAGTGTCATCTCTGCAGTCCAGATATTGAACTATTGGTAGTAAGTTTTTGTCAAGAGAGTTCACCAGTGTTGTTTAAGTGGTTGTTTACATTCCAACCTCAACTGTTGCCGGCAATGCATGTGATGTCATCAGTTCCGTTTTCGCCAGGATACAGACACAACACCCCAATTGTTTTGTAGCAATATCCGGTGATTATAATCACTACACTGCCAATGGTTCAACAGTTTGTCAGCTGCTCTACCAGAGAAAACAAAACATTGGATTTGTTTTACACAAATGTCAAGGATTCATATATTTCCAAATCAAGACCTCCTCTTGGTAAATCATATCACAACGTTGTTTTACTCTGCTCAGATTATAAACCCTGTTGTGCAATTATACACTGTTTAAAGTTATTGTCTGGTGGTAATCAGCTCCTAAGATGATGTCAGGACAATGGTTGAAAGGGATGAATTTGAGCACTAGTGATCTTTTAACAGCAAACTCTGCACATACATAGAATAAAGGAGTGACAACTTCTTCAAGTTCAAGAATTTATTAACAAAAATAGAATGCACATCAAGAAAAACATTACTATATAATGCTGTTTATCTGAATTAACACTATATTTCGATTAACAAATCCTCTCTACTAGGCAAGTGAAACTTTACTAAACTAATAAGATGAAGATAAAAAGAAAGCTAAGCTAAGAAACTATTTACATGCTAAAACAGAACAAAAGACAAAACACAGTGGTTGATCATAATCAGAATAATTCAGTGAATCTTGTTCACTGCAGATCTGATTCAAAGAGCATGGAATGGAGTTAAATTAGCTTAACTAATTTAGAACATTTGGTCACCACAAACTGTTGCATGATGGCATAACAATGATTATTCTCCAAAAGAAAAACAGGCACTTGTTTTGTGCAAATCTCTACCTACATTTTGGATGCAAAATAAGTCGATGGCTCTTGTGGATCAAAAGATACATGCAAAAATGTACAACTTACTCTGTGAGGTCGTATACGACCTCATAAACCTTGGGGGCAGGGTTAAGGTAACTCTTCCCCCCAACACCCAAATGAATGTGGCCCCACTAAACCTAATCGACGCCTTGGTCTTGAACATTGCGTCTAGTCGAAAGAAAAGTTGTGGACCATTAAAAAAAAAAAAGGTTCTCAGTACATCAAATTCCTCTCTTTGGCTGTAAAATAAAAAAAATATGTAAGTACGATACACACAGACACACACATTTGCATGATTTTGTTCTGTATGTGCTCAAAAATAAACACTTATATGATTCTGTTCATTTGTATTTTCAGACACCATGAAGATTATTCACCAAGCTCATGGAGCAAAGGTATCTATCAGACTGAAAGTCAAACGCTGCTGCATCGAGAGTGTTTTTTTTTCAAAGCACACATGATTTTCTTTAAAATGTATATGGGGATGTTATACTGTTGATATGGAATATTTAATTTAAAGGAAATAAATGTTTGTGTTGACAAAAGTCAGATATATTCATTTACTCTATAGTGTCAATTTGCAACACACATAGTTTGTTCCCCCTTAAGAAGAGGCAACAAACCGTCCGTCCGTCCGTCTTCTTCCGCTTATCCGGGGTCGGGTCGCGGGGGTAGCAGCTTCAGTAGGGAGGCCCAGACGTCCCTCTCCCCAGCCACTTGGGCCAGCTCCTCAGGAGGAATCCCAAGGCGTTCCCAGGCCAGCCGGGAGACATAGTCCCTCCAGCGTGTCCTGGGTCTTCCCCTGGGCCTCCTCCCGGTGGGACGTGCCCGGAACACCTCTCCAGGGAGGCGTCCAGGAGGCATCCTGACCAGATGCCTGAGCCACCTCAACTGGCTCCTCTCGACGTGGAGGAGCAGCAGCTCTACTCTGAGTCCTCCCCGGATGACTGAGCTCCTCACCCTATCTCTAAGGGAGAGCCCAGACACACTACGGAGAAAACTCATTTCAGCCGCTTGTATCCGGGATCTCGTTCTTTCGGTCACGACCCAAAGCTCGTGACCATAGATGAGGGTAGGAACGTAGATCGACCGGTAAATCGAGAGCTTCGCCTTTCGGCTCAGCTCTCTCTTTACCACAACGGATCGGTAAAGCGCCCGCTTCACAGCAGACGCTGCACCAATCCGCCTGTCGATCTCGTGAACAAGACCCCAAGATACTTGAACTCCTCCACTAGGGGCAGCACATCCTCCCCAACCCGGAGAAGGCACTCTACCCTTTTCCGGTTCAAGACCATGGTCTCGGATTTGGAGGCACTGATTTTCATCCTGGCCGCTTCGCACTCGGCTGCGAACCGCTCCAGTGAGAGCTGTAGATCACGCCCTGATGAAGCCAATAGGACCACGTCATCCGCGAATAGCAGAGACGCAATCCTAAGGCCACCAAAACGGATCCCCTCAACACCTTGGCTGCGCCTAGAAATTCTGTCCATAAAAGTTATGAACAGAATCGGTGACAAAGGGCAACCTTGGCAGAGTCCAACTCTCACCGGAAACGAGTCCGACTTACTGCCGGCAATGCGGACCAGACTCTGACACCGGTCGTACAGAGACCTGACAGCCCTTATTAAAGGGTCCGGTACTCCAAACTCCCGGAGTACCCCCCACAGGATCCCCCGGGGGACACGGTCGAATGCCTTCTCCAGATCCACAAAGCACATGTAGACTGGTTGGGCAAACTCCCATGCCTCCTCAAGAATCCTGCTGAGGGTATAGAGCTGGTCAGTGTTCCACGGCCAGGACGAAAACCACACTGCTCTTCCTGAATCCGAGATTCGACTATCCGACGGACCCTCCTTTCCAGAACCCCTGAATAGACCTTACCAGGGAGGCTTAAGAGTGTGATTCCTCTGTAGTTGGAACACACCCTCCGGCCCCCTTTTTAAATAGGGGGACCACCACCCCAGTCTGCCAATCCAGGGGAACTGCCCCCGATGTCCACGCAATGTTGCAGAGCCGCGTTAACCAACACAGCCCCACAACATCCAGAGCCTTAAGGTACTTAGGGTGAATCTCATCCACCCCCGGGGCCTTGTCACTGAGGAGCTTTTTAACAACCTCGGCAACCTCAGCACCAGAGATAGGAGAACCCGACCCAGAGTCCTCAGGCTCTGCTTCCTCAATGGAAGACGTGTTGGTGGGATTAAGGAGGTCTTCGAATTATTCCGCCCACCGACGCACGACGTCCCGAGTCGAGGTCAGCAGCACACCACCCCCACTGTAAACAGTGTTGGTACTGCACTGCTTCCCCCTCCTGAGACGCTGGATAGTGGAAGCCGTACGGAAGTCTTTCTCCATGGCCTCTCCAAACCCTTTCCACGCCCGAGTTTTTGCCTCGGCGACCAGCCGAGCCGCCTGCCGCTTCGACTGCCGGTACACATCAGCTGCTTCCGGAGTCCCACAGGCCAAAAAAGCCCGGTAGGACTCCTTCTTCAGCTTGACGGCTTCCCTCACCACTGGTGTCCACCAGCGGGTTCGAGGGTTGCTGCCGCGACATGCACCAACAACCTTGCGGCCACAGCTCCGACTAGCCACCTCAACAATAGAGGCGTGGAACATGGTCCATTCAGACTCAATGTCCCCCGCCTCCCTCGGGACGTGTTTAAAGTTCTCCCGGAGGTGGGAGTTAAAGTTCCGCCTCACAGGGGACTCTGCCAGACGTTCCCAGCAAACCCTCACAGTGCGTTTGGGTCTGCCAGGTCGGACCGGCTTCCTCCCCCGCCATCGGAGCCAACTCACCACCAGGTAGTGGTCGGTGGAGAGCTCCGCTCCTCTCTTCACCCGAGTGTCCAAGACATACGGCCGCAGATCAGATGAAACGACAACAAAGTTGATCATTGAACTGCGACCTAGGGTGTCCTGGTGCCAAGAGTACATATGGACACCCTTATGCTTGAACATGGTGTTTGTGATGGACAATCCATGACGAGCACAGAAGTCCAACAACAAAACACCACTCGAGTTCAGATCAGATGGGCCATTCCTCCCAACTACGCCCCTCCAGGTCCCACTGTCATTGCCCACGTGAGTGTTGAAGTCCCCCAGCAAAACGAGGGAGTCCCCAGGAGGGGCACTCTCCAGTACCCCTTCCAAGGACTCCAAAAAGGGTGGGTAATCTGAACTGCTGTTTGGCGCATAAGCGCAAACAACAGTCAGAACCCGTCCCCCCACACGAATGCGGAGGGAGGCCACCCTCTCGTTCACCGGGGAAAACCCCAACGTGCAGGCACCGAGATGGGGGGGCAACAAGTATGCCAACCCCAGCTCGGCGCCTCTCACCATGGGCAACTCCAGAGTGGAAGAATGTCCAGCCCCTCTCAAGGAGACTGGTTCCGGAGCCAGAGCAGTGCGTCGAGGTGAGTCCGACTATCTCTAGTCAGAACCTCTCAACCTCGCGCACAAGCTCAGGTTCCTTCCCCACCAGAGAGGTGACATTCCACGTCCCAAGAGCCAGCTTCTGCAGCCGAGGATCGGAACGACAAGGTCCCCGCCCTCTACTGCTACCTGAGGCAACAAACCAGTGTTTAAATATTGACAGCCTGGTAACATGACCCTGCTCTGTTTTATCTGTTTTCCAAAGTTGTCATCTCACTAAACTGCAAAAAAATATGCCTGCACAGTCCTACTAGGCATGCTAAATTGTTTCTCCGTTTAAAGCTACAGCTATTCTGCTTTTTTAGCTGAATTAGTAACATCTTGTGAGTGATATCTGGCCTGGCTTTCTATTCACACGCGACACTGTCCTGGAGTGGGTTATTGACTGGGCTACTATTGCAAACAACATTGTGCTCCGCCCACACACTGTAGAGTCAGAGTTAAATTTCTTATAATGCGAGATTAATGCACATGCTTCCATACTTTTTGAACCTTGTCTGCAGTGTAGTTTGAACTTTATTTCGTTTTGTTTCTTAAAAAGTCTGTTAGACTGCTTCACCCAGGTGGGCTAGCAATGCTCCTTCACTTAAACATAGCTATTGGCTAAACTGTTATTGTGCTCTGTCTACCTCTAGACTTGAAAACTGGTTCACAGCTTATCTGCGTTTCACTCCTTGGTAAAGCCACTAGTGGAGCTACTGTTGCCATTGACCTGTTACTTTTCTTTCATATGGAATAAACTCCTACATCAGTTCTTATGTGGTCTTTTTGTGTGTATGCTCTGTCTTGTTAAACTCCCAGTTGGTCTTGGACGATTCAATGCAATTAAATTTTATTTATATAGTGCCAATTCATGAAACATGTCATCTCAAGGCACTTTACAAAGTCAAATAATGCCCAGTCGACTGTGGGAGCCATCATACCACGACAGAATTTGCAGTCTACACTTCATCTTTGATAAATTTCAACTTAATTTTACATTAGTCATTGTTGTACTTAAATAATTCTATAAATAAAAATTAAGATATATACTTAAGCAGTGTTTCCCGCAGGAATTTGCTTAGGTGAGGCGGTGAGCTGTCCGGGGGGGTGGACGGCGGCGGTGGGGGGTGGGGCGCCGTCTGCATCGAGCCTTCAATGCAGACGCCGACGGTGAAGTCGACCTGCTTCTCGCTTCAAAGTATCCATGTATTTTTGACTGTTTTTTTCCCTGCCATTCACTATATGCACGCGAGAAAGCAACAACAAAAAAACTTGTGTTATCGTCAAATAGCCATGCAAGCATATTGAGTTAGTTGTTTTTTATTTATTTATGTTTTTGTTTTTTTTGGAATGTTGGCGAGGCGGTAGCGTGAGTTTGGCGAGGCGGTTGCCTCGCCAAGATAGTGCTGCGGGAAACACTGCTTAAGTTAAGTCGTAAACATTTGTTCCGTAATAATATACGTATATGTACAATGAATGCAAACCCTCTGGCATGAGTCTGTGAAAAGGATTAATAACACAATATATCCAGTAACTGAATATATGTTCAATTGTTGATTTAGAGCTACTTTACAGTGACTACTCTAAAAATATTTAGATCTGAGATTTATACTGTCGTTGGCCCATTGGAATGGGGAAACCTTGGCTTTCACAAAGCACACAGTCGTGTCTTTCTCCAGTATGTTATACAAACATGTCTGAACATGTCCCGATATGAAATAGTTGTAGCCGTCAAGTGATTTCATGGCTTTCATACTCTCTCGTGTGTGTACTGGCCTGGCGTGTTGATAAGGTAGCTGTATATGTCGCCGTATGGAATACTTGGCCAGCATTTCACAGACTCGCTCCATCCCTTCAGGCTTTTGCTGTATGGATCTGGCAATCTGATACCATCAACCATCAACTTATTCTTATAACGATCTTGTGATATGTTATCTAAATAACAAAAATACGTCGACAACTCGTCATTTTCTCTGTTTTCGTCCGCCATTGTGTTCGCCTTTTACCTACCGTTCACTGCAGACCTGATTCAAAAAGCATGGAATGGAGTTAAATGACCTTAACTAATTTAGGAAAACATTAGGCATGTGTTTCAATCCATTCACAATGTGAATCCTGAGTTGAACAAAATATTATTTCATCAAATAATGATTTGTTTAAGTTAAAGAACCAAAGTTCAACTGTGTGTATTGAGGTTAAATTAGCTTGACTAATTCAGGTGTTTCAACCCATTCACAATGCAAATCCCAAGTTAACCAGAATTTTTTGGGGGGTAAATAACATTCTAAGGACTGATTCGCTCAGTAGCGCTTGAATTTATCAATGTAATGATACCTCTTTTTTTTTTTTATTATATCTTTATTGGTTCTCGAGAAAGTATCGTTTACATGACAATAGGCATCATCAAACTAACTTCAACATTTGAAATAAGATTAACATATAGACCATTGCCTTATAACAGTCAAATCAAAAATGTAACTACACTTCTCTGAGGGAGATTTTAAAGTGATTATAAAGAAAAGAAAGTGTGGGAAAAAAAAAAAAAAAAAAGAAAAGAAAAAAAAAAAAGGCGGGGGGGGGGAACAGTAACAAAACAATATAATATAAGATAATTATAAAGCATGGCTATTCTAAGAGAGTGGGTTGCTGAGGGAGTTTAACAAGTTTGGTCTTTAAAAATGAAATCAGGTCTTTTAGGTTTTACATAGTCTACCCAAACCTTCCAACACTGATCAAATTGTTCGGTCCTGTGACTGAGAGAGGCTGTTATTTTTCCCATCTCATAGATGTTGAATGTTATGTTAATCCAGTCGTCTAATGTTGGTTTGTCATGTGATAACCATTTTCTTGTAATGTTTTTCTTACTTGCTGTTAATAAAATGGTCATCAGATATTTGTTTCTTTTTGTGGCGTCTTGAGGAATTATACCTAAATACATAAGCTTGAATTCCAAAGGAATGTTTTGCTTAAAAATGTCTTGTAGAGCACTTTTTATCTCTTTCCAGTAATGTTTTATAATTGGGCAGTCCCAGAAGACATGATAATGGTTTGCATTTTGATTTCTACATTTTCTCCAACATGCAGGAGGATTTCCATCATAGTGACATTTCTGAGCAGGTGTAATAAAGAATCTTACCAAATTTTTCCATCCAAATTCCTGCCATTGTAGTGATTTATTATATGTCCATTGATATCTCCACATTATTGTCCATTCCTCCTCCGTTATTGTCAAATTGCCCTCTCTCTCCCATCTTGTTTTGATATGTTGGGTTGAATTGTTCTTTAGGTCCATAAGGTTTTTATAAATAAGCGAGATAATTTTCCCTGTAATTTTTGATTTATAGGCATTAATAAAAATTTCCATTAAGTTCATCTTTTTGTCAGTGATTGGTTTAATTTTTAAGCTAACAAAATTCCTTAGTTGCAAATATCGATAGAAGTCCTGTTTGTCCAAAGAATATTTTCTTCTGAGTGTTTCGAAATCATTTAAGATGTTGTTGTTCATTATTGTGCACAGAGCAGTGATTCCCTTGGATGTCCACTCCTTAAATCTGGCATCCAGTTTGTTTGGTGTGAAGTCTGAATCATATGCGATCCATTTTATGATTGTCAAGTCGTTCTCAAGTGCATTTTCTTTAACAATAGTTTTCCATGCTCTAAGGGTTGTTTTCATCCATTGGTTATCTATATTGTTTATGAAACCCTGTAGATTTGCATCAGCTAGAATTGCCTGCACAGGAATGGGTGTCACCTTTGTTTCAATAGTTTTCCATTGAGCATTATATGTTGGGTCGCAACAGTGTATCAATGTTCTTGCTTGTGCTGCTAAATAATAATCTCTAAGGGAAGGCAAACCCCAACCTCCCTTCTTCTTTTCCAGTTGCAATACCTTATATCCAATTCTAGGTCTTTTACCTTGCCAAATATATCTTGATAGTAGTTTGTCCCATTCATGAAAAACTTTTGGATTTATTTCAATTGGCAAAGTTTGGAATAAATATAACAATCTGGGCAGTATGTTCATCTTAATCGAGTTAATTCTTGAGCTAAAACTTAGAAAAGGAGTAAGATTCCATCTCGTGATATCTTCTTTAATTCTTTTTTGTATGGGGGCGTAATTATATTCAAATAGTTTTCCAAGGTCCTTTGGTATAGTAATGCCTAGATATTTAAAGTGGTCAGTGTGCCAGGTTAAGGGGTACTTGTTTTGGATTTCCTGAGTTGGAGTATAATTATACGACAGTAACTGAGTTTTGTTAATATTGATTTTGTATCCTGATAGTTGACCAAATTGTTCGAGTAATTGCAGCAAGGCTGGGAGGGAGTAGGTGGGTTGTTCCATATAAATCAATATATCATCTGCATAACAAGCCAATTTATGTTCTCTCCCTTTGATAATTATTCCTTTGATGTCCTTATTTTGTCTTATCGATTGGGCTAGTGGCTCTAAATATAATGCGAAGAGTAATGGTGACCACGCACATCCTTGTCTTGACCCTCTTTCTAAGTTAATTCTGTCTGATAAATATCCATTAACTTTAATCCTCGCTGTGGGATTATTGTATAATGCTTGAATTGTTTTTATTATTGTACTATGTAGTCCAAATCTATGTAAAACCCTGAAGAGGAAATTCCAATCCACTGAATCGAATGCTTTTTCCGCATCTATGCTGATAATAATGGCTTCCAGTTTATTTTTTTGTATGTGATCTATAACATGTAGCGTCCTTCTTATATTGTCCTGTGTTTGACGTTGTCGTATGAAACCAGTTTGATCGTTATGTATTACGGAAGGGAGAAATTCTTCCAATCGTCTGGCCATTATACAAGTAAAAAGTCGGTAATCAATATTTAAAACAGATATCGGTCGGTATGAGCCACAATCCAGTTTGTCTTTGCCCTCTTTATGTATTACTGAGATAATTGCCTCCTTCCAGCTCGGAGGTGTTTGCGCTTTTTTCAAAATCCAATTTAGTGAAGGGAGGAGGATTGGAATTAACTCTTTCTGAAATTCCTTATAAAATTCTGCCGTGTATCCATCCGACCCAGGTGATTTACATGGTCTTAATCTACTTATTGTGTTTTTCAATTCTTTTTCTGTAATGTCTGATGTCATCATTTCATTCTGTTCCTCGTTCATAACAGGCAGCTCTAGTGAGTTCAAATATTCATCAATTTCTTCTATAGTTCCTCCAGAGATTTTTGAGTATAGGGTCTTGTAAAATATTTCAAATGCTTCCTGAATGTCATTTAATTTGTTCTGTAATAATTTTGATTTGGGGTTTCTGATTCTATGGATTGTATTCTCTGCTGTTTTCTTTTTTAGTTTCCATGCTAGGATCCTCATAGATTTTGATCCGCCTTCATAGTGTCTTTGTTTAAGAAACATAAGATTTTTCATAGTTTCCTGTGTTGCCATATCATTTATTTCATTTCTAATTCTCTTTAAGTCTTCCAGTATATCTGGTGTACAATTTTGTTTATGTTTTTGTTCTAGATCTTCCAATCTTTTATGTAATTCCTCTGATCTTTTATTTCTTATTTTTTTTATGTACGATGACATTGCTATAATTTTTCCCCTCAAAACCGCTTTAAGAGTGTCCCATAATATCGGAGGAGATACTTCTCCATTGTCATTGAGATCTAAGAAAGAACCAATTTCCTTCCGTATTTCCTGTTTGAACCACTGGTTATTAAGCAAACCTGAATTTAATTTCCATAAATTATTTCTTTTTTGTAGGCTTAGGTCCACTGTTAGGTATACAGGTGAGTGGTCACTCATGTCTATTGTTCCAATCTCACATCTGTCTATTTTGTCTCTGTCTTTTGTAAATGTCAGAAAATAATCAATTCTAGTGTATACTGAGTGAGTGGCTGAATAATGTGTATAATCCTTTTTACTGGGGTAAAAGTCTCTCCATATGTCTATCAGGCCGACTTCCTTAAATAGTGTATTTATTTTTTTATATTGCTGTTCTTTCTGGTAGGCTTTCTCCCTGGAAGAATCCAACTTTGGTTGCAAACGAATGTTTAAGTCTCCTCCGCAAATCAGAACACCCTGTGTTTCTTTTACCAATATATTAGTTAATTTCTTGAAAAAATCAATATCGCTCCCTGGAGGAGCATATATATTGAATAATGTAACCAGGTTTCCCCCCAAATTGCCTCTCACAAGCACAAACCTGCCTTCTTTATCTGCCAGTTCATATAACTTTTCAAAATGTATCTTATTTGAGATGAGAGTAGCCACTCCCCTTCTATGTCCGGATCTGTATGAGGAGAAGAACAATTGGTTGAAACCCATTCTTCTTAGTTTTTCATGTTCACTTTTGTTCAGGTGGGTTTCTTGTAAGTACACTATGTGGGCCTGTTCCTTTTTCATTTTTGACAGGATTTTGCTTCTTTTAATTGGATTGAGTAGACCATTAACATTAAAAGTAATTATGTTTATCTTACTGTTAGCCATGTCTGGTTGTCTTGTTGATCATTCTTAGATGTCGGATAGCAAAGCTCAACCAATCCACTCTCTGAGCAAATGTAAACAATAACTTAACCGTAAAGAAAAGAAAACAAACTTGAGATTCCAAGGTTGGGGTCCTGAACAAATGACCCTGAACTTGGCTAGGAAAACCATCTAGCCCTGGGGGAAGACCTCCCTTAGAAAAGAGGGGAGGGCCCCCAACTACGCTAAAGCTGTTTCTGTCCATTTTGTGTCCATTCCTCCTCGGTACATTTATTATTTCTCGTCTAGGTTGGGGCTAGGGAATATATACAATATCACAACGAAAATGTCCGTAATACAGAGCAGTCGAACTATCTGAGATACATTGTCCTCACAGTTTATATCTTATTGATTACTTAAGGATTATTTAGCTTACCGCTTATTAATGCATCTCTTCAGAGCTCTTCTTGGAGAGAACTAGTTTCTCTTCTGAACTCACTCAGTCTTTCTCTGATACTCATCTCTCGCTCCTCTCCTCAGGCTCGTCTCGAGCCGATCTTCTTCCAAGCGGTGCGGGATAGCTGCTCAGCCAGGCTCTCCTTTGGCTTGATTAGGGGGACAGGCATAATGATACCTCTTAAAGATATCAAAATTGCCTTTAAACCGACATTAATATTCAATATTAATGCGGGAATAAGGCTCATTGCTCTATTGAATGATGGTGGAGCAGAACAAAGTTTATGCTTGGAACGGGCTTTTGTAGAAAAGCCGGAACCGGAAATTACCAGAAGCTAATAGCATTTTGGCAAGCGGACTTTTGGCGCTAACAAATAAAAGCTTTGGTTTTATGTTAGTCATAATGAGTGGGCCGGATAACGTTAACATAAATGTCCCATCAATGTATGAAATGGTGACTATTTAAAAAATTTTGTATCTTAAGATTGTCACAAAAATCTAAAGAAAAATGCCTCAACGGTGCCACCTAGAAATTTTCAAAGGATCCTTAGCTATTCACTTACTTCATCGTAGAGGCATGAAATTTGTTACAGTTTTAGAACTCAACAAGACGCTCAGAATTTACAATAATGTTATAGTGCAAGTATCACAGGAAGTTGGCCATTTTACATTGAAGGTCGTGATTTGACCTAATTTTTGACGTGTATAGCATTGGTATTTGATCGAACTCGTCCTAGAGATTTTGAGTGAGCGGCTTGAAACTCGGGCAGTCTGATCATAAGGCATGGCCAATTAAAAGTTTTTAAAAACGGTGAGTTTTTGAGCATGCTGAAGGGGCGTTAGCAGGGGTCAAAGTTCACCTATTCGCCACAAAAAATAAAAGTGTTATATCTTCTACACAGAAACACACAGGGACACCAAACTTTCCGTGATTGATCATCACCGGATCGTCTACAATATGCAATGATCAAATGATGTAATAATTTAGGCCACGCCCCCTGACAACAGGAAGTGTCATGTTTTGCTGTAAACGGTCGCTATGTTACCCCTCTGAGCTAATCAACATGAAACTGTGTCCAGAGACAGAAGACATGTTGGTGTGTTGTGGATTCCAGCCCCGAGTGGATTCGATGGAGCAGGGCGGCGTGGCAGCATGGCGAAAGCACCTCAAACGCCGCTGCCATACGTTTGGCTCTGAATTCCACAGTTTTGGGCCGAGCTTCTTAAAACTCACTTGGATGCATCCTTATCCACCCCCCGACAGGAATCCATAACAAACTTTTGTGGGCGTGACCTAATTTCTCTATAGCGCCCCCTAGAATATTTTAAATGATCAGCCACAAGCCATGCTTTAAGCTATTCAATTCAATTAAATTGTATTTATATGGCACCAATTCATGAAACATGTCATCTCAAGACACTTTACAAAGTAAAAATCAATCAGATTATACACATTGGATCATATTATACAGATTCCTATATAAGGGAACCAGTTGATTGCATCAAAGTCTTCACAAGCAGCATTCCCTCCTGAAGAAGCGTAGCGCCACAGGGAGAATCGTCTGCATTGTCCATGGCAGCGGGAAAAAAAACTCCCCATTAACGGGAAGGGAAAAACCTCCAGCAGAACCGGGCTCAGTATGAACGATCATCTGCCTCGATCGACTGGGGGTTACAGAAGACAGAGCAGAGACACAACAAGACAGACAAAAAAGCAGAAAAGCACACATTGATCCAGTAATCTGTTCTACGTTAGATGGTAGTAGCGGGTGATCTGTCTTCCCTGGATGATGCCACAGCTAACAGAACGCCAGACCAGGTGTACTTACTTTTAAGAAAAAAGAGAGAGAACAAAAAGTTAAAAGCTGTAATGACAACAGTGATGCAAAACTGGAAAACAGTAGACTGGAGAACAGTAGAACTAGGTAGAGTGAGAAATATAGGCCTTGAGGTCCTCCAGTAGCCTAAGCCTATAGCAGCATAACTATAAAGGTAGCTCAGGGTAACATGAGCCACTCTAACTATAAGCTTTGTCAAAAAGGAAGATCTCAAGAGCCAGCTTCTAGTGGAGCAGTTCAAGTATTTTGGGGTCATGTTCACGAATGAGGGGAAGATGGAGCGGGAGATTGACAGGCAGATTGGTGCGGCGTCTGCTGTGAAGCGGGCGCTGTACCGGTCCGTTGTGGTGAAGAGAGAGCTGAGCCAAAAGGCCAAGCTCTCGATTTACCGGTCGATCTACGTTCCTACCCTCCTTTATGGTCACAAGCTTTGGGTCATGACCGAAAGAACGAGATCCCTGATACAAGCGGCCGAAATGAGTTTTCTCCGTAGTGTGTCTTGGCTCTTCCTTAGGATAGGGTGAGGAGCTCAGTCATCCGGGGAGGACTCAGAGTAGAGCCGCTGCTCCTTCACGTCGAAAGGAGCCAGTTGAGGTGGCTCGGGCATCTGGTCAGGATGCCTCCTGGACGCCTCCCTGGTGAGGTGTTCCGGGCACGTCCCACCAGCAGGAGGCCCAAGGGAAGACCCAGGACACGCTGGAAAGACTGTTTCTAGGCTGGCCTGGGAACGCCTTGGGATTCCCCTGGAGGAGCTGGCCCAAGTGGCTGGGGAGAGGGACGTCTGGGCCTCCCTACTGAAGTTGCTACCCCCGTGACCCGACCCCGGATAAGCGGAAGATGATGGATGGATGGATGGAAAAAGGAAAGTTTTAGGATTAGTTTGAAAAGTAGACAGGGTGTCTGCGTCACAGACCAAAACTGGGAGTTGGTTTCACTGGAGAGGAGCATGATAGCTGAAGGATCTGCCTACCATTCTGGTTTTACAGACTTTAGGAACCACCTGCAGACCTGCATTCTTAGAGTGAAGTGGTCTGTTAGAAATTACGAAAGTTTGTACACAACATACACATGTGGAATATTGCTAACGTGTTACTTTAGCAATATTCCAATTGCTAAAATGTTACTTTTACATTATTACTTTTGGGTGTGTATCCACCAATTTAACTGTCAAACTTTCATAAAAGCTGTCTTATTGCAAGAAACGAAACCCTTAAATACATGAAATAATTAACTTTAAATAACTAAAAAGGTTTTGTTAACTTTTCACATGAAGCTGGATTAACAGCTAGTAAGATACCTTTGATTAAATTTGTATACTAGTGTTTAAACCAGGGGTGTCAAACGTACGGCCTGCGGGCCGGATATGGCCCGCCGAACGCTTTAGTCCGGCCCGGTGGCCAAATGCATTATCATTATTCAATGGCTGTGTCTCCTCGGTGCATCGACCGATCTGCACCAGATTTTTTGTGAGTCGTGGGGGAGCGCTGCAGAAGGCACTCGTGTGCATCGCCCGGTGGACAGGCGGGGAAAATGTGTGACAGCTTCCGTGATGGCTGGCGGCCAGCGATGCGCGAACCCCCGCGGTGGCCAATAGGCCAGAGCGGCGCTTGGCTGCGAGGGCCGATAGACGCCGCTTGCAGCTTTAATTAGGCCCGAGCATCAAAGCCCTATTGTATTTGTAGTGTTAATTTTTATTAGGCCCGAGCAGCGAAGCGCTGCGAAGGCCTATTGTATCTGTAGTGTTATTAGGCCCGAGCAGCGAAGCCCTATTGTATCTGTAGTGTTCATTATTATTATTATTATTATTATTATTATTATTATTATTATGCCCCCCTAAAGAGGGGCCTTTTTGGGGGCTTTCTCATTCTCAAAAACTCACCAACCTTTGCAGATGCATGGTGACTATTTAAAAATGTTGCATTTTAAGGTCGTCACAAAAATCTAAAGAAAAATGCCTCAACGGCGCCATCTAGAAATTTTCAAAGGACCCTTTGCTATTCACTTCATCGTAGAGACGTGAAATTTGTTAAAGTTGCAGAGCTCAACAAGACGCTCAGAATTTACAATTAACATCATAGTGCAAGTATCACAGGAAGTTGGCCATTTTAGACTGAAAGTCTGATTTTGACCTCAATTTTGACATTTACAGCATTGGTATATGATCGAACTACTCCGAGATTTCGACTTGAAACTCGGTCAGTCTGATCATAAGGCATGGCCAATTAAAATGTATCAAAACGGTGAGTTTTTGAGCATGGTAAAGGGGCGATAGCAGAGGTCAAAGTTCACCTATTCGCCACAAAAAGCATACTGCAATTAACTTAAATACCTGCCGTATCAAATATGATACACACATTTTAACACAGTTTAACTGTGATATAAAAAATATTTTTCTGGGTAATAGGGTAATGTCTCAAAACATAAAGCATTAATCTAAAAAAGTGAATAAAAATTTTACAAAAAGGAAAGTCCCAAGTGCCAGCTTCTAGTGGAGAAGTTCAAGTATCTTGGGGTCTTGTTCAGGAATGCCTTCGTGTGTATTGGACAGGCGGGGAAAATGTGTGACAGCTTCTGCAGTGGCCTGCGGCCGGCGGTGCGCGAACCCCTGCGATGGCCAATAGGCCGGAGCGGAGCACAATAAATATTTAAAAAGAATTGTAAAATATTTTTCTGGAGCTTGACTCAAAGCAAAACAATGTTTATAATTATTAGTAAACATTTGTATACTCTATGTTTATCTTGTTTTTAAGTATTTGATATTTACAATAAAATGCATAATTTATTTTTTAGACTAGTTCCATATGAGAGGTTGCAAGAAATCTTGTAACTTTACTGAATTTGCATCTTAAGAAGATTGGGTTTGACAGACACCAACTGTCTCCTCAATCCAGTGCACACAATACCACAACAGACCTCCTCACGCTCTACAGTACATCAAGAAAACTAAATAAACTAAAACAAGTTCACAAGTGCACAGGAAATGAATTTAATCCATATTTGTGTGTCAGTGTGTCTAAGCACTCTCCAGAACGGAAAGGAAAAACCTCCAGCAGAGCTGGGCTCAGTATAAATGATGATCTGCCTCGATCGACTGGGGGTTACAGAAGACAGAGCAGAGACACAACAAGACAGACAAAAAAGCACAAAAGCACACATTGATCCAGTAATCTGTTCTACGTTAGATGGTAGTAGCGGATGATCTGTCTTCCCTGGATGATGCCACAGCTAACAGAATGTAGTCGTCTGCATTGTCCATGGCTTTGCAGCAATCCCTCATACTGAGCAAGCATGAAGCGACAGCGGGGGAAAAAAACTCCCCATTTACGGGAAGGAAAAACCTCCAGCAGAACCGGGCTCAGTATGAACGGTCATCTGACTCGATCGACTGGGGGTTAAAAAAGACAGAGAAGAGACACAACACAGCTGTTTAGAGCATTGAGCTTGGGTCCCAGATGTTCTGAGTTCAACTCCCACAGACTGCCACTCTGGGTCCCTGAGCAAGACTCTTAACCCCTGATTGCTCCCCAGGCGCCGCACAGTGGCAGCCCACTGCTCCCCAAGGGGATGGGTTAAGATACAGAAGGGAATTTCTCCATTGTGAGATCAATAAAGTTCAATAAAGTTCAATTATTATAAGTATAGAGGTAGCTCACGGTAACATGAGCCACTCTAACTATAAGCTTTGTCAAAAAGGAAAGTTTTAAGCTTAGTCCTAAAAGTAGACAGAATGTCTGCATCACGGACCAAAACTGGGAGTTGGTTCTACAGGAGAGGAGCCCGATGGCTAAAGGATCTGCCTCCCATTCTCCTTTTAGAGACTCTAGGAACCACCAGCAGACCTGCAGTCTGAGAGCAAAGTGCTCTGTTAGGAACATAAGGGGTAATCAGAGCTCTGATATATGATGGAGCTTGATTATTAAGGGCTTTATGCGTCAGTAGAAGAATTTTAAATTCTATTTTTGATTTAACAGTAAGCCAGTGAAGGAAGACTAAAAATGGAGAAATATGATCCCTCTTGTTGATTTTCATCAGAACTCATTCTGCAGCATTTTGGATGAGTTGAAGACTTTAAACTGCATTTTGTGGACTTCCTTAAAGTAGTAAAGAATTACAATAGTCCAGCCTTGAAGTAACAAATGCATGGACTAGTTTTTGAGCATTGCTCCTGGACAGAATGTTTCTAATTTAGAAGGTGAAATAAGGAAACTCTGCTATTTTTGACCAAGACAGGTAATTGAAATCCAATATTAAAAAGGTTTCCAGAGATTTTTTACTTTATTAGCAGAGGTCACATGTGGAATATTGCTAAAGTAATACTTTAGCAATATTTCCAATTGATAAAGTGTTACTGTTACAGTATTTCTTTTGGGTGTTTATCCACCAATTTAACTGTCAAATGTTCATAAAAGCTGTCTAAATGCAAGAAACGAAACCCTTAAACACATGAAATAACAATTAACTTTAAAGAACTAAAAAGGTTTTGTTAACTTTTGACATAAAGCTGGATTAACAGCTAGTAAGATACCTTTGATTAAATTAGTATACTAATGTTTAAACCAGGGGTGTCAAACATACGGCCCGCGGGCCGAATCCGGCCCGCTGAACGCTTTAGTCCGGTCCGGTGGCCCAATGCATTTTCATTATTCAACGGCTGTATCTCCTCCCTGCAACTTCTGCGGTGGCTGGCGACCGGCAGTGCGTGAACCCCCAATAGGCCAGAGCGGCGCTTGGCTACGAAGGCCGATCATCACCGCTTGCGGTTTTAATTTGATTTCTCATTGTCCTACAGCAAGTTGTAGTTGTAATTTTATCAATTATTGCCTGTTTAAAGTTTGTTCTGTTTTTTTTAGTTAATAAATATGTTCATTGTCAGTATACTGATATCTGTTTATTTCTATACATGCAATGGTGACTAATACAAGGTTTAACGTGCAAACATTACAAACATGTTAAAGAAAGTTGAGTAAAAGGAAAACATTTATTCTTAAACAGTGCACCAGCAACAGCAAGAACTACTTTTTGTGAGGATTGTCAAGAAGAATCTGTTCAATAAATTGGGGAAAGCTTCCCAAGGACAAAACTTAAGACAGAGTTGGTGGATCAAGAGCACCTATGTACATACGTGTACCAGGTATGGACTTAAAATGTAGAATACTCTGTGTCAGGACACTTCCAAACCAGAGTCAATGTCAGAAGTGCCTTTTTGAGGCTAAACACAAAATAACCAGAGCTGTTGACCTCTGGTCGACAGTACTGCATTGCAAAAAAATGTATTCATTATATATGAAAACGTACATGGAAAGCAACATTAAAAATCTAAATAAACAACAAATGTAACAAAACAGAAAAAGCAGTGCAAGCATTTAATTAAACTAGGAGATTATTTCACAAGTGCACATTGATGGAAAAAGGCTTCTTTTAAAAATGTTGCCAACTTTGAACAGTGCTTCTAATGGCTTTCATTCTAGGGCTCCACAGTTCCTAGCGATGCAAGGGAGAACCTCCCATGCAGATAAATACTGCAAACATTGAAAATGGAAACATGAGCTTGTTGTTTGCTAATTATTTGGTTGCTACGACTTCCAGAAGGTGTATGTTTTGTTTGTGTCACGTGAACATATTTATTATGTTGAGCACACCTTTATGTCAAGTGTCACCCTTAAACACATTGACTCTGGTGCCAAACTGCACACAAATCTTTTAACACTTGTATCAAACCTCTGCTTAAGAAGAACCTCTAAAAGCATTTGATTTAAAATCCCCAAGCAATAAAAGCCTACAACCAAGGATGATTTTTAAGGGAGTAAACATATTTGAAATGAGCAGCATTATTTCTGAAGAACTTACATTTTCCTTTTCAGCACATACAGATGGGGGGGGGGGCGCCTTCTTAAATTTCTTCTGAAATTTTCCAGTTGAACATATAGTGCAACCAACAAGTCTATGGATTAAACAGTTTGACCAGTACTTAATGCTATGGTGAGATTTCTGAAAGTTTCTGGTAAAAAAAATATGATTATATAAAATCTAAAATAAATAATAAAATTAGAGTATCCCAATGCTGCAACTCTCTTCTATTCCATGTGGAGGCAAACCCACGGCAAACCCACTTTAAACATAATGCCGACACCTAATGTACGTGTCTTATCGATTAATTTTTACATAGCTAAACAGTGTTTCCCGCAGGAATTTGCTTATGCGAGGCGGACCGACTCGCCGAGCGGGGGGGGGGGGGGGGGGGGGGGGGGGGGGGGGGGTGTTGGACGACACGTTTTCCGCGGACAGACTCGCGGAGCGGGGGTATCCATCTGTTTTTTCCATGCCATTCACGCACGCGCGAAAGCGCGTGTTAACGTCACTTTTTTTTTTTTTTTTTTTTTTTTTTTTGGAATGTTGGCGTGGCGGTAGCGTGAGTTTGGCGTGGCGGCCGCCACGCCAAGATAGCGCTGCGGGAAACCCTGCTAAAAATTGCATACCTCTGCGATTTGGAAATTCCATTTTTTTTAATTGTGATTATATTGCAAATGCGATTAATTGTTAATCCCTACTGCTTGGTATGGATTTGTATTGGATTGGGGTATTAACATTGTGATAAGCCTATAAAGTATGGCATGTCTGCTAGGTTTTAGCAACCCAAAGATCTTCATTACTGTAAAAAAAAATCTGATTTAGTAGCAGATGAAATTGTATAAAAAATGAAACCTTCAAAGCCAAACCAAGCCAACTTTACAAAGTACTTTAAAATGAGTAGGCACTTACCAAAGAGCTGAACAAAAAGAATGAATAAAATAAATAAAAGGCATAGCATTATGGCCCAAACCTGCTTGTGCAGCTCATCTAAATGTAATTGTTTAAAAAAATAAATAAAACTAACAAATTGTACGTGTTTGTTTCCCTTGTTTCAGACAAATGAGTTGGTAATGAGTTTATATGACGACGAAAATCTCATTTTACAAGATGACCAAACCCTCAGAGCTGCTGGAGTTGGTAAGAACTTGCAATTACTGTCCCTTATGAGTGCCTTATTTTTAATTTCTACCCTCTGCACTAAGTGAATTGTTTTGCTGTATTATCTAAAGCAAAACACCATCAACTAGTGCTCATCTTTCTGCCTAAAATTTATAAAGGGAAAAGATATTTTCTCATTGCATTAAAGTTCTTTCAATATTTATTTGTATTTCTGAATTTAGAAGTATAATTAAGTAACAATACAATTTAAGGTACTTCATATGAACAGAACAGGAAAAGA